>NC_056733.1:472677429-472719929 GCF_019279795.1 Protopterus annectens
CAATGCCTTTGTTTATGAGTTCCATGATGATACGTACCATGGCCTTGCAGACCAGGCTCGTCAGGCTAATGGGGTGGGAGTTCCCAGGGTCTGTCATAGCTCCCCCTTTGTGGAGTGTGATAATTATCATGGTGCACCATTCAATGGGCACAAAGCCTGAGGTGAGGCTATGACTGAACATGGTACTTAGGTGGGGAGCCAGTTCATGTAGAAGGCAGCCAGGGATGTTGTCAGGTCCCATGGATGCTGTGTTCTCGGCTTTGGAGAGTGAAGTTTTTACTTGTGCAGCCGTGATTACAGGAACTTTGCATTCCTCCAGTATAGAGATGGGCTCTTTAGGGGGTGAGAGGGGGTAAAGTTAGCACTGAACCTATCTGCCAGGATGTTGGCAATATCAATTGGTTCTGTATATTTAGTGCCATTGTGCTGTAACTCAGAGCAGATCTGAGTGTTGCCATTGAGATTCTTGACATAGCTATAGAATGCTTTGTGGTTGTCTTTAGAATCTGTGGCTCGAAATATTGAAAGTCAGTATTTCGAGCTTCTAAAATGAATCTATATATATATATATACACAGACACACACACACACACATATATATATATATATATATATATATATATATATATATATATATATATATATATATATATATATATATATATATATATATTTCAAATTCATATCCTATTCATATTTCAAATATACATTTCAAATTCTGCAAGTGCTCGCGAATCCCTGTGGCAGCGGACATCAACACTAATTTCTCTGTCACCCTGCTCTGCCTGACCCCACGGAAAGGCTCGTATTGCTTCACGACTGCTCCTTAAAACATACTGGAAACCACCAGCAGTCTTCTAATAATTTTTAAAAAAAGGAAACAAGGACATCAACACTAATTTCTCTGTCATCCTGCTCTGCTTGTCCCCACGGAAAGGCTCGCATTGCTTCACGACTGCTCTTTAAAACATACTGAAACCACCAGCAGTCTTCTAATAATTTTTAAAAAAGGAAACAAGGACATCAACACTAATTTCTCTGTCACCCTGCACTGCTTGACCCCATGAAAAGGCTCGCATTGCTTCACAACTGCTCCTTAAAACATACTGAAACCACCAGCAGTCTTCTAATAATTTTTAAAAAAGGAAACAAGGTTGTTACTTTTAATATTTTTCTGCTTAATTTAACTGAAACTAAGGTTCTGTCCCACTCAGGAATCAGCAGCTCTGGCAGCAATATATTAGGCCTTCTCCTTACCCATATAATAAGTAGATTAGTAGTCACAACTAAGTACAGACTAATATTCAAGGATAGTATAAGGAAATCTTTATTTGCACGCTTACCCCAATTTGTGTTGTATATCTGATCTGTCCTGAACAGCAAATACAGATTGTCTCTGTAATCTAGAGGTCTGGTGTAGCCTGCTCCATTCAGCTCACTCCGCTCCCCTACTCTACCCACAATTCCCACCCACCCACACCACACCTACACTTGTAAACAGTAGGTCACCTGATAACCTACTTACACCAATCAGCCACCTGTTCCAAACCCTATCATATCAGTTTCTTGCTAACTGCCCCACCACATCCCCTAACTAACTCCATACCAAATTAGTACGCAGCATTAGTACAGACAGCACACCCACTCACCTGCTCCTATTTCTTACACCTGAAGCTACAAACAGCCTAGTATAACTCCAACATACAATGCAAATCACACTTCCCTCACTCTTAACAGCTCTTGCTTCCCTCACCTTCCTCACATCAATTCATACCAATATATCAATCCACAACACTTCCTACCACACAACAGATACTACTTCAAAATTGCAGTCTAACATACACTTCCACATCTGTTCCACACTATTTAAAGACAATTCCATACTATACACATATAAGACCTGCCAAACAGGAACTTATACTAGAAAAATACCATGTAAATCCCACAATGAAATAGTACACATAATCAAACAAATCGTAACTCATAGCAAAGGGCTACTTACTTCAGGGGACATACATCCAAACCCAGGACCATCCCACACCATACTTCCTAACAGGCAGAAATCTGACCTACTAATTATTAACCTAAATATCAGGAGTATCTCCAATAAACTCCCTGATTTTTATGCGTTCATAACCCAATACTCCCCAGACTTGCTGGCCATAACTGAAACCTGGTTGAAACCCAGTATCCAAAATGAAGATATTCTCCCTCCCGGATATAACATCCTAAGATTAGATAGAACAGTGAGGAAGGGAGGTGGAGTTGCAATTCTTTTTAAAAATGCACTCAACCTCCTACCTTTACAAACCTCCCTACCAAAACTTCATAATGCCGAAATCCTAGGTTCAGTACTGGCTATAAACAATACAAAAAACATTAACATTCTCTGTAGCTACATCCCTCCAGGAAATAATGCCCCCACAATTGAGGAAACCCTTCAGTGGGCTAGGGATAACCTCCAACAAGAAACCATCTTGCTAGGTGACCTAAATACTGACTGGTTAGCCTGTAATGCAAAAAAACCTACCAACCACATCAACCTATTCGTTTTTACAACTTATCAAAGAACCTACTAGAGTAGACAAAGAATCCCACAAACAATCTATTCTTGACTGGGCACTAGTGAATTAACCCATACAAAATTATAAAGCAGGTTGTCTACCAGATGGCCTTAGTGACCACCACCCTACCTTTCTCCTAAGGAAACGTAGCAACAACCCCAAACCCATAGTATATAGACAAGTCAGAGACACCCGCAAACTAAACACACAGGAACTAAACACTATACTAAAAAAATGTGACTGGCAACCATTACTAACTCTAGGACTAGATCAGGTAGTAGATTACTTTAACAGTACATTTACCAGTGTTCTCAACAATGTTCTTTCCAGCAGAAGAATTAGAGCTAAAGCAAACTATGTGCCATGGCTGACTAGGGATACTAAAGCCCTGTTAAAATCTAGGGACAAAGCCTGGAAACAATGGAAAAAGGAAAACTTTATCCAAACCAGGCAAACCTACCAACAAGTCAGGAATCAGGCCAAAATGCAAACAATTCTTGACAAGCAAAATTACTTCCTAGGTAAGCAAAACAAATACACAAAAGACCCCCTAAAATTTTGGCAAGCCATAAACTTCCTACTAAAACCAGGCAAAACAACAACTCCCACTCCCACCTCCACAAATAATAATAATGACATTGCCTCCCAATTCAATCATCACTTTATAGACTCTATCCAGTCCTTATCCACACAATTACAAAGAAACAATCCTTCAACCACCACTACCAATAGTCCAAATAACCTGCCCTCTCTTATTCTCTCACCAGTCCCTACCTCCACAATCAAAAAACTACTCCTAGGACTTAAACCTACAACCCTAACAGCTGATAATCTACTTGCCAGCTTCCTAAAAATGGCAGTAGATTCCATATCCTACCCTGTTTCAATTCTGATTAACCGATCTATCCAGGAAGCACATGTCCCGCTACTCTGTAAAATCTCTTATGTCATTCCCCTCCACAAAGGCAGCAATTCCTATGACTTCTCTAGCTATCGCCCCACAGCCATCCTGTCCCCCTTATCTAAACTACTTGAGAAGTGTATACACTCCCAAGTAATGCAATTCCTGGTCACAAATAACCTTCTCTCTCCCACTTAACATGGCTTCCGCCCACACCATAGCACTACCACTGCTCTCCTCTCCTTTACTAATCTGGTGAACCAATATAGACATGAGAACAATTATGTATCTACAATCTTTTTAGACCTGTCCAAAGCTTTTGATATGGTCTCACACCCAATACTACTAGAATCTCTGGCCTCCCTCTCCTTTGCACCAACTACTATTGCCTGATTCAAAACTACTTGTCAAATAGACAACAATCTGTCCAATGGCAAGGTAAGCTATCTCCCCTACCCTCTACTACCGTAGGTGTACCACAGGGCTCAATCTTGGGCCCTCTTCTTTTCTCTATTTTTACAAACAATCTGCACACTTCTGCCCTGCATGCCTCACTTATACAGTATGCAGATGACTCAACACTTATCTGCTCAGCCTCATCTCTTACCACCTTAAAAAACTCACCCAAGAATCCTTTACCTCTGTTGAAAGTTGGATAACCAACATCCAACTAATACTAAACACCAATAAGACTAAACGGCTTCTGTTCACCCCTAATAAATGTAAACCCTCCCCCCCTCTCCTTCTCCATTAATTCTAAAAATGGCACTGTCATCTCTCCAATTTCCCATACTAAACTTCTCGGTGTAGAAATAGTATCTCTTCTTTGATGTACATATAGCTCAAACCATTAAAAAGGTAAACAAAAAATGGGAACTCTCTATAAGTATAAAAAATTCCTTACTGATAAAGCATGGATTTCTCTTGCCCAGACTCACCTACTATCTACCCTTATGTATGCAACTCCAGTTCTGACAAACACTAGAAAAACTGACTTTGATAAACTTGAGTCATGCTACAATAAAATTGCAAAGTTTGCAAATAATTCCACTTTTAGAACACATCACTGTCAGGCACTAAAATACTTGCAATGGTTAGAACTCCCACAATTATTCAGCTATCATCAACTTGTCATTGCTTTCAATATCCTGAAATACCCTAATAAAACTCCTGCACTAAATCAACTACTCTACCAATCGTCCTCTACACTCGGCCAACAAAGCTCTTCTCACTATCTCTTCAGCTAATAATACTGCTGGGAAAGCCCTTTTCTCTCACACCACTGCTAAAACTACAAACACCGAACAGTTTAAAAACTTACTTAAAACACACCTCACAAAGAATTGGATATGCCCCTGTATTACTTAAACATCCCTGTTTCTCCCTTACTCTCCTGGCTCTCTTACTACTCCTACCTACTTGACAGCCACAGGTAGTAAGCATAAAACCTCAGTCTTGATTCCTTTTAATGTCTGTCTTTATAAAAAATGATCTTTTTGATGTCTGGCATCTCATTATGCTGAAGAACTATTTTTTTTATATAGCTATGTTACTTTAATGTTTTTCTGCAAAACTGTCTTACATATTTGCTTATTGCAAAACTGTATTATGTATTTGTCTACTTCATTTGTGGAGCTTTTCTCCCTGGGCCTCCGCTGTAAATGGACCTTGTCCAGTCGGACTAATCCCGGTTAACAAATGTAAAATAAAAAAAATATATATATATATATATATATATATATATATATATATATACATATACATACATACACACATACATAGATACATATACACGTGTGTGTGTGTGTGTGTGTGTGTGTGTGTGTGTGTGTGTGTGTGTGTGTGTATGTTTGTCTACACAGCTTGTGCAAAGCAGAGGAAATAGCAGTACAGTACAACTCTGGGATACTACACTTGTATGCCATATGATTGTGAATTTGAGCCTTCAAGATCTCCTTGATTTTGTAGCTGATGCCAGGGTTTCACGCAGAAACAGTTAGGATTATTAAACAAACTTTATTAGTAATGATAGTAAGTTTTGACTGCTGAGGTGCAAAAATTGAGCTTAAACTAAATCAGGTATTTAATTTATTTATTGGTTTGTTTGGCTCTTGCCTTCATCTCTCATCATCTATATGTTTTCCTTTCTCTACTAGCTCAGTCTGTACCACATTCCCCCATCTGGATCTTTCACTAACAAGTCCACTACTGAAACTTGCCCCTGGTCACAGACAAGACTCCATACCTGTGTGCCATGAAGCCATCAAAGAGGCAGATAGGTGAAGTTCTGTTCTTCATTAGCTCAGGAGATGTGCACTTCATCATCATTATAGATGTATCTATGATCTAAGACATCATCATTATAGATGTATCTATGATCTACTTTTTATTTTACATTTGTTAACCGGGATTAGTCCGACTGGACAAGGTCCATTTACAGCGGAGGCCCAGGGAGAAAAGCTCCACAAATGAAGTAGACAAATAAATTAAATACCTGATTTAGTTAAAGCTCTAATCTTAAAAGCTGTCTCAGGTTTCAACTTTCTTTTACCTAAGAAGCTCAGTTGTGAGTGTTCAGCCATTTTACAGTGAGCTGATCGAAGGAAGGACACTCAGCAAACTCGGAGCTACGATATATAACATTAAGTATCCTGTTTTTTGTTTATTTTGTTCTTTATTTCTTTGTTGTTTATAGCACTTTGTGTACTGTGTATTTTTTCTAGCTAGTTTCACTGTGTGTGAGGTATTAACTGGAAATTGTCCACTATTATTAAGCATCTGTTGGGTTGTTTGTTTATGATAACTTGTTGCAGTTAAACTCTTTTTTTCTAGTGGCTCCTTTAGCTGTTTAAAACTTTCATTTAAAGGCTCACTGCTGCTTTTCAGATGTGAGTAACATTTCTGCTGTTTGTTTCCCACCGTCCCTCCCTGTTGGTATAGTGTTTTTATAGTTGGTGGCTTTGCAGTTGCCCACCCCTAGTGTAAATTTGATCTGGGACCCTCCTCCCAGTCTAGTGTCATTACCTCATTCTACCCAGTACAGGGAGAGCATTTGAGAAGACCAATCAGCTTACTTTCTGCTACTCCTTTCTCTCTTTCCTTTATCTCTTTCCAAAAAAAAAATGTATCTGCTTTTACTGTATTTGTGTTTTTTCCTACTTTATTTTGCTTTTGTGTCATCATAAAAGTACTCAATTGTATTTATTACTGCTTGGTGTAACTTATTGTAAGCCTTTTAGTTTAAGCACCTGGGCTTCAGACCAGTTTTACATTAGGAAGGTTTGTGGTCTGCACTGTAGTGGCAGAACAGGTAGCTTACATCCTTCTAAGTTGGGAACTGCTGATTGAGGGCTCAGTGTCTGTTATTCTAAAAGTGTATTAATTCTGGTTTAAGCACTTGGGCTTGAGGCCAGTTATTTTACATTAAGAGGGTTCGTGTTCTGCACTCTTGTGGGAGGAGAGGCTGGACTCTGTCCTTCTGAGCTGGGAATTTCTGGTTAAAGCTTATAGTGCCTGCATATTTGAACTGCTTCTTACTGAAATTGGTATACCTCATTTGCTGTAGCATAGACTAGATCCAGGCCTGCTGAATCTAGCTTTGTTTGTATAACTTGAGCACTAATCCAGGCATTCTTTAAAGTATTCAGTTGTATTTATTACTGCTGGTAGTAACTTGATTAAAGTGTAGCTATCATTTCTAAGTCTTTTGGATTAAGCACTTGGGCTTCAGACCAGTTGTTTTACATTAGGAAGGTTTGTGGCCTGCACTGTGGTGACAGGACTGGTAGCTTACATCCTTCTAAGTTGGGAACTGCTGATTGAGAGCTCAGTGTCTGTTATTCTAAAAGTGTATTAGTTCTGGTTTAAGCACTTGGGCTTCAGGCCAGTTATTTTACGTTAAGAAGGATTGCGGTCTGCACTCTTGTGGGAGGAGAGGCTGGACTCTGCCCTTCTGAGCAGGGAATTTCTGGTTAGAGGCTTATAGTGCCTGCATATTCTAACTGTTTCTTACTGAAATTGATACACCTTGTTTGCTGTAGCATAGACTAGATCCAGGCCTGCTGAATCTAGCTTTATTTGTATGCTTGTTTGTTTATTTCCCTGAAACGCTAATTCCACCTAAAACGCGGCCTTTTAGCACTTTTGTGGATCCCTAGTGATATCTGCATTGCTTACTGTACTTATTTCCTTGTCTCACTTGAAAGAAAGTTACTGTTTGTCATTTTTGCATTTAAGTTACCTGTAGCACATTGCATTTAAGCTACCTGGCACTTGCTCACTAAAGCAATTATATAAGTCAGCTCTAAAAAATTAAAAGCACTACACCCTCACAAACTCCCCTTGAGTACCTTGTTCCCCATTGGCCCTTTTTTTCAATTATAAAGGAATTCCCAATACTATTCTAGCATGTCCAAAGGTCAGTTGTCAATCTCCTCTCCGGTCCAGCTGGTGAATCTGGGAATCTTGAGGCAATGTTACAACTGCCTCATGTACACAGACAACCCTCTCCTCCTCCCAACAAATTCCAACACATGTGAGAGATGCAACCATATAGCCAAACTGGAGGCTAAGCTCTCTCAACTCAGTACTGGCGTAACCAGTCAGGAGGAGAAGGAAACCACACTCACTACAATTCCAGTCTCACATAGACCTACCACGACAACAAACCAAACACATAAACACACAAAAACATACTTGGAGGCTCTAAATAAAAATCTGCCTAAGCAGCAGAGACCTCCAAAGCAGACACCCAAGCAACCGCTACCCCAAAACAAAACACGTGCAACACACAGCTCACAAAGCCAGTGTGCCGAACAGTCACAGCCCTTAAGGCTAAACAACACACCTGATACACTTGTAATAGGTGACTCTATCATCAGGCACACTGACGTCCCGCTCACCAGGCTGAACAAGGAGAAGGTCACGGTGAGCTGCCTGTCAGGCGCTATGATCCGCCACATAACACAAGCACTCAGGTCACTCCAAGGCAAGTACAAATATGACTCAGTCATTGTCCATGCTGGTGTGAATGACCTGAGGCGCACCTCCCTGGACTACATGAAAAGAGACATAGAGGGGCTCTCTGAGCATGTAGCCCAGGCTGGTATGACCCTGACCTTGAGTAGCATCTTACCCTCACCAAGAATGATGCCACAATATGAAGACAAGATGATCAATTTCAACAATTGGCTTAAGTGTTGGTGTCATTCAAAGGGGATCCAATGCCTGTCAGCCTGGGATGACATGCTCGACAAGCCACGATGCTTCGCTAGGGACGGCTTGCACCTGTCACCCCTGGGCTTTCGGATATTGGCAAAGGCTCTTGCTACCCCCATAGTGCCTTTTATAGGCAAGGCTCAAAAGACAAACCCACCTCCATAGGTATCACAAGGGATAAGAAACTAAGAGTAATGCTACTCAACGCCAGAAGTCTAAACCTCAAGATGCATGCAGTCGAAACTCTCCTTAGCATGGAGAACATCGATATCTGTGCAGTAACAGAAACCTGGTTCAAGGCTCCAGAGAGCACCCCAGCACTACCAGGTTATACCTCATACCATGCTTTTTGGCCCCAAAACTTGGACTGAACCACAAAAGGAGGGGGAGTATCAATATTCGTCAAAGACACCCACACCTCCAGGTTGGTGGCACAGCACGAAGCATCAGAGACTATCCATGTGCAACTAACTGTGGGTAAAACTGCCTTCCAGTTTATAGCCTGCTACAGACCACCCTCCCAAACATAGGAACCCCACTTGGCCTTCCTGAGAATACTGGAAAATATGAAGGTCTCTCCAAACACCATTATATTGGGCGACTTCAACTACCCAAACATAGACTGGGAGCATTACTCTAGCTCCAACACCCTAGCCCAAAGGTTCCTAGAATTTATAAACTCAAATGCTATGGAACAACTTGTTACCACTCCCACAAGAGGGGAAAACATACTGGACCTGATCATCACCAACATGGGGACACTATGCTCCAGACCAGAAGTGTATCCCTCACTGGTGAGATCAGACCATAAACTAATCTCACTGGATATTCACATCCCGACCCCACCCCCTGCCCAGAAAACCACAGTGAAAAACTTCTCTAAAGCAAATTTCACACGCCTCAAAACCGAGGCAAATCCTTCAAAGCCCCCGGGCCTGTGGAAAATACGGCCCAGACCGCAGAATCCTTTATAAACGCATTCTATGAACATCTTCAGGAATGCATGGATCATGCAATCCCAAATAAAACCAAGACCCAATCCTCCAAAGGCAGACGTCCTGTCTGGTGGACCCCAGCCATAAACAAACTATACAATAGAAGGAGGAAGCTACTACATGATAGAGCAAAATCCCAAAAAGGGAAGGCATCTCTGATCAGTATTAGCAAAAAACTACAGGCACTCATAAAATCGTCTAAGGCCAGCTTCGAGAGAAAAATTGCACAGGACACTAAGGATAATCACAAGGCTTTCTTTAGTTATGTTAGGAACCTGGGTGGGAATTCCCAGATATGCTCAGAATCAGTCCAAAATGACAAAAATACACCGAGCCCACAGACATTGCCAACATCCTAGCTGACAGGTTCAGTGCAAACTTCTCCCCCCCTCCCCACCAAAAGGGCAAATATCTATCCCAACAGAGTGCTGCCCCCCTGACATCTCAGATGCTCAGGTAAGAGCCACCCTCTCCAAAGCAAAAAACACAGCATCAATGGGACCAGATGGTGTCCCGGGCTGCGTCCTACATGAACTCCAAGAAGAGCTAAACCCAAACATAAAACTACTGTTCAATCTTAGCTTTACTACAGGATATGTACCCAAAGAGTGGCGTACAGCAACAGTGGTCCCTCTCCACAAAGGTGGTGCCTCAACGGATCCTGGAAACTATCGCCCCATAAGCCTGACTAGCTTGGTCTGCAAAGCTATGGAAAGGATCATCATGGACCTCATAAATAAATATATTGGGGACCTACAGACACTGGATCCTACCCAGTTTGGCTTTAAGGGCAGATCCTGCCTCTTAAACCTGGTCAATTTCTTTGAAACAGTCACCGAGGCCATTGACGAGGGGAAGGTGGCCCACACAGCCTACCTGGACCTCGCAAAAGCCTTTGATACAATACCCCACTCGGGCATTATAGATAAGCTCACCAGCTTAAATATAAACCCCTATGTCACTAGATGGGTTGCAAACTGGCTCAAGGACAGAACCCACATGGTTAGAATTGCTGGAGCCATGTCAGACTCCAAACCAGTTACAAGTGGCGTCCCACAAGGCTCAGTCCTGGGACCTCTCTTGTTCGGTATATATTTCTCGGTGGTACAGGCCAACACGGAAGGACTGTGGCTGACCAAGTTCACAGATGACTGCAAACTGGGCGCCATAATCAACTCTCCAGCCGACACAAGCATCCTCCAAAAGGGCCTCATAGAAACAGACAACTGGTGCCAGAGCCATGGCCTCAAGCTAACCGCCAAAAAGTGTATAGTCATCCCCTTTGGCAAAAACAAAGTGCCCACAAATGACCACATAGGTGGTAATCCATTAAGTACAGAAGAAGTCATTAGGGACCTGGGGACCCAAGTTGATAGCAATCTCTCATTTGACAACCACGTGGCCAAAGTGGTTAGAAAAACATTTTATATAGCCCACCTAATCATGAAGGGATTCACATCTAGATCAGGGAGGTCATCGTACCTCTTCACTCATCCTGCATCAGGCCCATAATAGAGTACAATGCCCTTTTGGGATGCACCTTACCAGACACCTGCAGCAACTGGAAAGACCCCAAAAGTACCTCACCAAGAGGATCAAAGGGCTCAAACAGATGCCATATGCTGCCCGGTTAAAGAAACTCCAGCTCTACTCAGTGGCATACCGCCTGCTCAGAGGCGATCTGTGCCTGATGTATAAAGTCATGTCCAACCCGGAATTAATGGACATGCTGCACCTCAGAAAATCCAAATCCCATCGAGCTACGCGCTCGAGAGACTTGAACCTCAGCACTGAAATAAATAGGACATGCTGGAGGGACAGATTCATAACCCAGAGGCTCCCTTCACTCTGGAATAAAATCCCAGTCCAGGTTAGGCAGAGTCCCACATTGACTCTCTTCAAGAGGAATCCTGATGAGTGGATGGGAGATCGTAGGTTTACCCCAGCTATCACTTCTGTGTCACTGTTAGACAGAGGCACAGTATACTAACCTCAAAAAAAGGCATAGCAAAATTAATTTAAAATGGGTGGCGAAAGCCAAACACACTCTGGCTAGGCTTATAAATGCCCTAGGGCGGATAGCCTAGTATGAACCTATGAACCTAAGACATCATCATTATAGATGTATCTGTGATCTAAGACATCATCATTATAGCTGTATCTATAATCTAAGACATCATCGTTATAGATGTATCTATGATCTAAGATTTTGTGGAATTTACTCTTCCAAAAGCATCTGTTTAACATCACAAAAATAGGCAGCAACTATGGGTATTTACTTACGTTTATACTGTTAAGTGCCACTGTCCATTTCTTTTTTTTTTAACAATCAACTGCTTTATCAAGAGGAAGCAATGCTTACAGTCACAAGCATAAAATATCATATAAAGAACAAACAATTTAATTGTACATTTGAAAAACACTTTTTAGCATGTAAGATATTAACTCAAAGATTCCATTTGATAAGTATTTAAAACAAGTTACAATACCAGACAAAATAAACCTCCAAACCCAAACCTATTTTCATAAACTTATTCTTTATAAAAACTGCCAAACATATTGAAGATTAACTGCATTAGAAAAGGTCCACCAATGCTTCCCTAAGCATATTCTTTGTACTAAGTGTCAGATTACCGGGCGTTTGAAAGTTCTAGAAAAAGACTATTAACATTATAGCAAAATCATATTTAAAATCCAATGAGTTAATTTTGCTAATCTTTTCTTTCTTAATTCTGTGTAGCCAATTCTGGAGTTTTTAAATTATACTAAACAAAAATAAAGCTGCATTAACTTTACTTTTATCTGGCCAAACTCATTCACATATTTCCTACAAGTCTTATTTTAATGGAACTAGCTTAGGGGATTCCCAAAATGTATCACTTAACATGCCAGTATTACACATCCAACAACATGGGGCATTACTGTAGGAAACATTCTAGTAAGTCTGGTTGGACTGTAACACTTAAACTAAAAAAAATACAAAACTTTCAGGTTCCAGTAGCATATGTAGGAGCTAACATTACTATCTCCATTCTTGCTGAGTTAATCTCTTTCCTCCACCAGTCTGACCTTGTTGGTCTTGCTTGTCTTTACTTCATAAAGTATCTTATACAAGATGCTAAAAACTTTATCTCTGTAGTTTTGTTTCAGCCTTGTCTCAAACAATCATGTCATCTGTAAAAGCCAATCATCTCTCCAGACAGCAGGTAATGTTGTTGTTGTATCTTTTGGCTTTTCCCGGTTAGGGGTCGCCACAGTGGAACTCCAGTCCGCTAACGATTGGCAGTAGAATTTTACGTACCGAGTCGCCAGCCCTGACGTACAACCTTCAACGAAGGTACGCCCATTCATGCATGTCTCCACACAGAAGACGCTTTAGCTGAGAATCGAACAGGACAACGTCATACTGTGAGGCGACAACGCTACCATGTAAGGTTTCAAAATCAAACATTTCTCTTGAAATCACAATTCTCTCTCTCTCTCTCTGTAATTTCCATAAACTGGTGTCCTGTTAAGGGAACAGTACCCTACATCAACTGTTCCCAGTACAGAAATTCTGGAAATCTATTCAAATTTCCTATTACTGGCCCAGTCTATATTCCTCACCTTCTTTGCAAAATTAATAGAAAATAACTCTTCAAGCCATTCACCTATATTACTCTTTTTATCACTTCTTTAACTGTGTCATTAAATCCATAGCTATTATCTGTCTTGTCTTCTGCAAGACCTCTTCTTTTTAAGCATCTCATAAAATCCTTTCTTTCCTTCATATCTTAAAATTAAATCTGATTTCCACCTACCTTTATAATAGATGGATATCAACCATTATAAAAGTTTTAAAAATGCTGTTTTCTTTGTCTTGTTTATTATAAAATGGAGGGGGTAATATCAAATAGATGACATTTCAGATTTTCACAGTTAATAATTAGTAGTTGTGCAGGGGTTGCAAAGGGTAGAGAGGACAAGTGTCACATGCTGGGATGAAATGAAGATCTGAGTATTAAGAAAAAATATATATTAGCATTAATTGCAGTTGATTTATAGGAATCTAGCCTCAATTTATACACATGTACATTGAAATACAACTTTCTGAATGCTGTATAAAAACCCATAATACCTTTTAAGTATTATGTAGTAATTAGTGCCCTCTCAATGTTAGTCCCTAAAGCTTAAATAATAACGTCACACCAATTTAATTAAATAACCTGTGGATTTCATAGTACTTCTAATAAATAAAACTTTTACATCACTCTTCTTATTTTAAGTTACTCAAAGTTCTGGTATACTTTAAATATGAACTATTCAAGCTCACAAAATAAGTTTCATGCATATTAGTATACACTTTGCATTCATGCAGAAGTATTAACTGTTACAGATTTTTAAAACAGATCAGTTTTTCATTGCTCAGTCAGTAATTTTTGTTACTAGAATGTTGTGTCTTTCGGCTTTTCCCAGTTAGGGGTCGCCACAGCGGAACTCTGGTACGCTAATGATTGGCAGTAGATTTTTACATGCCGAGTTGCCGGCCCTGATGCACAACCTTCAATGAAGGTATGCCCATTCACGCATGTCTCCACACAGAAGACGCTCTAACTGAGAATCGAACAGGACAACGTCTTACTGTGAGGCGACAACGCTACCACAGCACCACCACCACCGTAGTTAATTTTTGTTACTAGAATATCTAGTGATAATAGCAATAAATTGATTTGATTACATCAACCTTAAGCCCTGGTTAAATACTTGATTCCTATCCTTACTATAGTAAGTCCTGGAAACACAAGCAACACAACAACTTAGAACAAGTTAGTGTTAATGTTATGATCTATTCTGTATGCCCTTTTTCTCTTTGTTTCATCTCTCTTCCAGCATTTATTGAGTTTATCTATACACAAGTGTACATATAAGACAACTGGGATCTATCGAAGTGTCTCATGGTACCTCATCATTTAGTGTCTGAGAAGACTCTGCTTGAGTACTAGGCATTTGCAAAGTGTAAATAACTTTGATTTTATTTTTATGTTTTATTATTTGCCCACTGAAACTTACTATTTAGCAAAAGTACAGAAGGGAAACATCTCACAATTCAGTGCTGTCATTCAGTTGGAACTAACACTAAATGTTAACAGTCACACTAGTGCTATAGCATCTCTTTTTTTTAAGTAACTTTATATCTGGAAAAGAATGTAGAGGGATTCTTCTAGTACATTTATCATTTTACATTTATCATGAAGCTAATATCTTCAAGTATCCATGTATTTAATAATACAAGATATAACTAAACTAACTACTACTATGAATATTTCAGAGAAAAAAAGGTAACTATCTTTCTCCAGGAAATTCAGTAGAGGTCAGAGGTACATTCTAAGTTTTCTGAAATCGGATTTATGCCTTATTTCCCCTGGTTCTAGAAAGAAGAAATCAAGACAGGTGATTATACTAAGCTCAATAGGAAACCAGGCATCATGAGTAACAGTCACACATAAACACAGTGCGCATTTAGCGTTAAGTATAAAAAAAACTTTGCTTGCTGGTTACCATTGTCTTATTACATTAGTAGACAGGAATAACAATTTTCTGCAAGTAAAATTAATTACGCAAAATTACTAGTAATTTATTTGGGGCAGATAATTTTAGTTGGTGACTTCAACTGTTTTACTGATGTAACAATTGTGATGGAGGGAATGCAGTGCAAAACACTCGGAATAGCTGTATAAATGCTTTTTAATAGAAATACATTCAGCTTACACAATCCACAAAACGGATAAAATGCACTGTTAGTTACTGTTAGTTTAGCGCTTTCACCTAACTGATGTAGGCTTCATCAGAACTAATCAAGCCAGGTGTTTCATACCTTTTAAATAAACTTTTTGGCGCCATTTTTTTTTTTAAAAGATTTCTTTGATATGCTACTAATCAATCCTATACACATTAATATATAATATGACTACGTTAAGAGGCTTATCAATTAACATAAATGGTTTGAATAACCCCTATAAAAGAAGTAGTATGTTCAAATACCTAGCATTACACAAACCAAACATAATCTTCTTACAAGAAACTCACTTAATGAAAGATAATATTAAGTTTCTAGATACAAACAAATACATAATTATTACAAGTTCAGAACATACTAAAAAGAAAAGAGGTGTAGCCATCCTATGGAATAAATCTTCCCCTATACCTAAAATAATTAAAACATATCAAGACAACAGAGGACTGTTATGTTTGCCCATAGTTGAAATAAACAAAAAATTATACACTCTAATAAACAATTATTGGTACCAATACTGTTAGACAACTTTTAAATCAAATAATATCCCATTCTGAAGGAAATCGTATAATGTCAGGTGATTTTAATTGCATTTTAGATCTAAAAGATACAACTACTCTAGGGAAAAGAAAAATTACACCACAAGCTAAGCAGTTAATAAAATTCATGGACACATACCTACTTAAAGACATTCATGACTTTGTAGAACATAACTCATTACAATATACATTTTAGTCTAACAGACACAAAACGTTCTCCAGAATAGATAGAATATTATTCTCTACACAGATAATAAATTATCTAGCTAATAGTAAAATTATATCCTGCCCAATTTCAGATCATAACTCTATTACATTCGAGCTCAATATTAACAATATTCCCAATGTTCAAATAAAAAGAATTCCGGCATACCTTATACAACTTAAAGAATTCCAATCATTCCTAAAAGAAGAAATATTAAACTTTATAGCTGTAAATTCAACTTCCAATACACACAACATATATGTCTGGGATGCCCTTAAAGCTTATTTATATGGGCAAATTAATAAATGGTATTACAATAAAAGAAAGTTTGGGGAAAGATATCAGAACAATACAGGATAAACTAGATAAACTGCATCTCAACAATAAAGATTATCTTACTTCCAAAAATATAAGAGATGAGATAAATAAACTAAACGAAGAATATAGGACTATTCTTCATCATAAAACGATGATCACTCTTGAAAAGTATAAATTTTTTGCCTACTTTTTAAATTCTAAACACTTAACCAACCTCAAAAACAAAACCAAAAGACTAAACAAACATAATTACATTAAAGATATATATATATATATATACTCTAAAAGGAAGAAAAAGGAAGTACACAGTAAACAAAATATAATAGAAGAATTTAGAATTAATTTTCATGAAATCAATCAAACCATACAACAAATAGAATCAAAGGATAAAATAAAGGATTTTATTAATAAAATCTTATATAATAAACTAAATAAACAACAAATAAACTTTATCGATAAACAAATCACTTTAACAGAGGTACAAAATCAAATTAATAAGCTTAAACTTAACAAAGTGCCAGGAAATTATGGCATAATTTCCGAAATTTATAAGATTATGCCCAAAATAGCTATCTCCCTTTTACATAATATATATAATGCAGCCCAAAATGATACCATGCTACCTCCTTCATGGAAATATACCTTCATATCACCCATTCTAAAATCTAACAAAACCCCTAAAAATTGTTCCTCATACAGACCCATATCCCTATTAAATGTCGATTATAAGATGTTTATGTATATATACACTGAAAGACTAAAGACGTTTCTACTTCAATTAATAGGTGATGATCAAACAGGCTTTGTGACCAATAGAAGCACCTTTGATAATATTAGGCGAACACTAGCCCTTATTGATTTTTCTCAAAGGAAAAAAAGAACTTGACATTAATTAGTCTTGACATAAATGCAGCTTTTGATTCAATTAATTGGGATTACCTGTTCACACTTCTAGAGTATTTAAATTTCTCATACAACTTTATTAATCTCTTAAAACATTTATATGAAGTAACTTTTGCTTATATTAAAATCGGCTCATACATCTCCAATAAAATTCCTGCCATAAAAGTTACCAAACAAGGTTGCCCCCTTTCCCCATTATTGTTCATGCTGATAATGGAACCACGGGCAAATAATATAAGAAATAACAGCAATATAGAAGGTTTGGAATTAGATAAAGTTATAACAGCTAAAATCCAGTTATTTACTGATGATGTACTTATCACCACAAAAGGAAATGACTCTTCTATATTATCCTTATTTGATTCAATCAAAACTTTTCAAAAGATTTCAGGGTTATCTTTCAATGATAGTAAAACAAAAATTCTACCCATATACTCAAGAAGAAGCAACAAATCTAATTATTATGTTCAACAAACTCCAAATATAGACCAAATTACATATTTTGGAATTATTATTGCTAAAGATGTTAAATCAATAGTACAACTAAACTATAACAAGTGTTTTGAAAATATCCAAAATTTACTTTTTAAATGGAATATGATATTATTCACCACAGAGAAAAGATTAACCCTTATAAAATGATAATTCTACCAAAAAAATTGTATATATTATACAATCTATTCAACTTCTTCCTTCAAAAAAGTTTATTAGTAAGTTAAATACTTTATTACTAAATTTTTTCTGGTCTCAAAAAAAAAAACAAGAATAGCATTTAATCAACATCTTAATAGCTGGAATAATGGCGGGATAGCATTTACAGATTTAAATCTTTACTCGACTTCCTCCATAATCAGAACAATTACACAACTTTTAGACACTTCATATTCAGCCAAATGGAAGTTACTTTGGGAATTATCAGCTATGCAGTTAATAACGAGGCCCTCAACAGACAAGTTAGAAATAATAAGCAATCCTACACTATGGATTTTAAAAGATTATTTTGCCACCTATACAACTCCTAGTGATACTGCTAGTTACATGCATTATATCATAATTAATTTTAGAAATTTTATATATAGACATCTTAAATATAAAGAATGTTTTTTTTTTATTATTCAAAAGTCCAAAAATGAAATCCAGTACAAAGGGAAGATGGAAATTTTAAGAGTTTATTGTGGCAAGCTCCATAAATAAAATATCCACAGCAAACCGGTTTTGGCTGAAAGTTCAAGCCTTCTTCAGTGCAAAAAGTATATACATTAGAGCAAACCCTAATACCTGCTTATATATGTGTACATAAATTAGTCAAAAAGGCTTAATAGCTTAATTGGCATGTTTAGTCATTAGTTAAACAGAAAACAAACAATCCAAGGCTGAAATTAGCTTAACTCATTCAGGCCTGGTTTAAATAGAGCACCTAGCCTGATTATCCAAGAGGATTCCTTATTATTTAATATATTATGCCAACCAGCTTTGGATGTCCTATTCATCTGTATTTTGTCTATGATGGTGAACGTAAATTTAGCAGTTTTGTGTACTAAAGTGTGTTTGTAAAGAGCGTTTGAAATTCTTTTATTTCTAATTTCACTTAAATATTCACTGATACGATGTCTAAAAGGTCTGGACGTTTGTCCAACGTAAAATGAAGAACAGATACAGGTGGCTACATAGATGATCCAATCGCTACTGCAATTACCAAAACATCTGATTTGATAAAGTTTAGATGTGTTACAATCTTCGCCAACATTGTCTTAGCACATTGGGAAGATCAATACATTTTAACTCCGAATTCAGGACTTCATGGGTATTGTATGGGCGATACCTTGATGATATTGTCCTGTTTTGGAATCAATCAGAACAAGATTTGAATAGGTTATTTTCGTACATGAACAGTACCACCAGTTTTTTGAGATTTACTATGGTCAAGGATCTAGATTATATTCATTATTTGCACATCACCATAAAGAAAGATTATGTGAACTGTTTTATTTCCCAACTATATAGGAAACCAACCTATTCTAACACATTATTACGTTTTACTAGTGCACATCCTTTGCACCAGAAGAAGGCCCTGGTCAAGGGCCAATGTGTTAGATTGGCCAGGATGGTGTCTGGCATTTATGACTTTACCAAGGAATGTGACAATTTGTCCAATATGTTTCAGAGAAGAGGTTATCCAGAGCCTTTTCTATCAAACATCATTTAGGAAGTTATAAATAAGAGGACCAGTGGACACTTTAGAGCCCTATTGGGCAATAGGGATGGCCACAATAATGTGAGGCACAATAATACTATTTTTACACATGCATTGACACTCACATATTCTGCAGATTGTGAAGAAATCAAATACATAATACATAAATATTGGAAGGTTTTTGATAATGATATTGGGGTCTTGGACAAGATAGGTAAGAGACCCACTATAGTTTATAAAAGAGTACATCAATAAAAGGACTACTTGAAAAAGGCAAACCTAATCTCACTAGAGGTGGCACGTATAAATGTGGTAGATGTCCCCAGTGCCCTTTCATGATGGATACAGACAAATTTAATCTTAAGAATTTTGGATCCATTACTAATAAAAAGAAAATGTTTTGCTATACTAAGGGGTTGTTTATATTGCAGTATGTAAAAACTGCCAAGGTTATTATGTGGGGAAAACAAAAAATGCTTTTAGACTTAGAGTCTACCAACATTTATATGACATCAAGCAGGAAAATATGAAGAATGCATTATTTAGGCATATTAATGACCAAAGTAATCACAGTTTTAGTTTTTTTATTCTTGAACAAGTTGATTTGGGACAAAGGCGGACCTGTTGAGGAATATTTGGAGTACATTGAGTTAAAGTGGCAGATCAGACTGAATGCATACTCCCCTCCAGGTCTTAATGATAGAATTTCTATAGCACCACTTTTGAAACTTAAACAGTTATTTATGTTATGATTTATTTATATTGTCATTGGTATTTTTTGCCTTATAACATTCTTTACATGTGACACTATTGATTTAACATTTGGTTAGTTGACGTTTTGTGTACTTGCAAACAGGGGGAGTATTCACTGCTACCTTACACTTCCTGTGATGTTTCTTAATTGAAAGGAAATGATGTGGGGTAATATTTTACTAATTGACTGGGTGTGTATTTAAGGAGTTATCAGCCAGGAATTCACTGTTCTGAAGAAGTCTGAGTATTGACGAAAGCACTTAACTTGTTGTTTTATCATTTTTAAACTGTGACTTTATGTGTATTTGTACTTCATTTTGATCATTGGAGTGAGTAAAGAATTTTTTCATTATTTGGGCTCCGTCTCGTTGGATACCACCCTGCATCTGCTGTTCATTCTAGTTTTTATTCTGCTTACTGAGTTTGTCGGCACTTTGAAATATGTTTTTATTTAACTTTTGGTTAGATTAGGGCGCAAACAATGGCTAGTTTGGTGCTTTATACATTGACTTGTTTAACTTAGTGCTTTTGGCTTTTTGAACACTTTTGATAGTAAACTAGCCAATTATTAATATATGTTTTTTGGCCATAAACATACCATCTTTCTCATTTATGGTTGTATAAATTATAGATGAGTACATTCTTTATGTTTTTGGCAGTATATTGGACAAAAAATAACAACTAAGATACTCAAGCTAGTATATAGCATATATTGCACTTTTGCTAAACAATATTCATTCTCCTTTTATTGAATTAAGATGTTCATAGTCAAATGGCTTTGTATCATGATGCTTTTTGGGTTCTGGCACTAAGAATATGTGAAGGAGCTTAGGTATCTATATCTTTGGAATATTCATTCTGTGTGCATCTTGGCATACTCCAGTGAGATTTTTCATGGTATACAAATATAACTAGATATAGGCTGTTTTTACTAACTATTGACTATCATTTTCTATGTTCTGTACATGGGCTTTACATGATCTATATACTTAGGATTAGCATTACGTTCACTATCATAGACAAAATACAAATGAATAGGACATCCAAAGCTGGTTGGCATAATATATTAAATAATAAGGAATCCTCTTGGATAACCAGACTAGATGCTCTATTTAAACCAGGCCTGAATGAGTTAAGCTAATTTCAGCCTTGGATTGTTTGTTTTTTGTTCAACTAATGACTAAACACTCCAATTAAGCCTTTTTGGCTAATTTATGTACACATATATAAGCAGGTATTAGGGTTTGCTCTAATTTACATACTTTTTGCACTGAAGAAGGCTTGAACTTTCAGCTGAAACCGGTTTACTGTGGATATTTTATTTAAGGAGCTTGCCACAATAAACTCTTAAAATTTCCATCTTCCCTTTGTGCTGGATTTCATTTTTGGACTTTTGAGTATTTTGGTTTAATCCATGCACTCAGTCTACCCTGCATAATTTTGGTTCAGTTTTTGTATTATTCCCCATAACATTTACACAAGAAATTATTTTAACCTCAGATTCAAACAAAATCACCATTTTTAAACATAATGAGCTCAAGTTCTTGTTCAAATTGACTTCTGAACATAAGGTTAAATCTGTTGATCACATAATACAGGAAGATCAATTGGACAAATCCATGTGGCTAGACATTCAAACACTCATATTATCTCTAGATAATAAACTACAAATGATCTCTTCATCCACCAAACATGATCCTAGGATTTTATTACAATTTCTTCTATCAACCCTATTACATAATCATACTTACTCAGGCAAACTTTCTTTCATTTATAGACTCTTAAGAGAAGAAACATTTAGTTGCCCACAAAATTACTGGAACTATTATAGTTTAATTAATAATAATTCTCTGGCTGATCAAGACAAGGCAAAAATATTAAAATCAGCAGGAAAAACAACTTTTTCTTTGAGATGGAAACTATATACCGGGAGATTCATGAACAGGTCATTTTACACTCCTCAATTAATGGACAAAATTAACAAAAAACAAAATATATGTAATAAATGTAAATCAAATATAGACATAAATTGGGCTCATATGTTTTACAATTGTCCAACTTTAAACATCTTTTGGGGAAATGTAAATTATTTGTTACAGGCACTTATCACTGACAACTTTATTATAAACAAATAATTGGTTATATTTAATACACCTGTTCCACTATGTGTTAGAAAAATAAAGTACTCCTTACTTTGGGCAATACTAGCAGTGGCTAGGAAATCCATAACAAAGAATTGGATATCTGGATCTCCTCCTACATTTTCTGTTCAAAAATCTATTAAATGATGTATGTAATTTACAATTAAAAACCATAATTTCTAGAACAACTAGGAAAACATATAATCATCATTTGTGGGTCAATCTGCAAAACTTGTTGAAAAAGTATTAACTTTTATAATAAGTGCATTTTATTCATTCCTTTCTTATCTGTGATGTATGATATAAATAGAAAATAATAGTTTATTTCTAATGATTTCACTGGATGTCTTTGTATATACTTCAGTTTTTATAAATCTGTTAATTTCTGTATTTTATATATATATATATATATATATATATATATATATATATATATATATATATATATATATATATATATATATATATATATATATATATATATATATATACATATATATATATATATATATATATATATACATATATATATACATGTGCAACATATATATATATATATATATATATATATATATATATACAAAACATTTTAGATTCACTTTTTTATCTCTCATGATTTTATGTGATTATATTATGTTACAATTAAAATCAATAAAAATTGTTTTGAAAAAAAAAAGAAAATGCATGGTGATGCAAAACCTGTTATTCTAACAATGTTTTAAGTGTATAAGAACAATATTTAAAATATGTTCCTATTTTTTGGGTCTTTGCTCCCCCATTACTTTGGGCTTTGTCCAGATTTCTTGCACTAAGAGGTTGAGAGGTATGCCTAGAGCCAGAGAAAGAAAGAATCCTGAAGGAAAAGTTAAGAATTACCAGGGAGTGAAAAAGAACCCTGTTAACTGGAAGGTATTTCTACAAGCTGAGTTGTTATCTTTTGAGAAGCTATTTTCCTGTGTGAGGAACGGGAATTACCTATATGAGACATTCTATTGTAATCTGGAGGGACTAGAATGAATTGTGCATGCTGGAAGTACTGAACTGTTTTTCAGAAAGCAATGTTTCTATACTTACTACTTGGACTGTTTGCTTCCTAGAAGAACCATTAATGCAATATATGTAATCTGACTTACATTGCTCCCCAGGCTGAAGAGAAACATATGTTATTTTGTCGTGTAAATAAACCTGGGCTTCAAAATCTATAAAGCTGGCTTTCAGACTGGTTTTCCACAGCATGCTGAACAAAGGTACTACAATACACACACATCATTTTTACAGTAACCAATCAACCAACATTTCTTGGACAAGGAGCAAACCACGACACCTGGAAAAAAATCCATGCAAGTGCAAGAAGAAAATACTAACTCCACAAAGAAACATCTAGATGTTCATGGAAAGAGAGAACCACAGTACATTTTCTCATCGCAGGGCATTTTCTGTCCCCACAAAATTAATCATGAAGACAAAACCTTGATTGTAAAATGAACTCATGACAACTTCTTTAAGTCACTTCTGGTGTAACCAGTGAGAAAACAGTAGTAACCACAATGCAAGGAAGTTACTACTGTTGAAAAGATACAGATATGACAGAACACACACACACACACACACACACACACACACACACACACACACACATATATATATATATATATATATATATATATATATATATATAAATAATACATTTAAATGACCAACGTACTGAAAGATCAACGTGCAAAACATTGATCATAGTATATCAAGCATTTAAAACACTAAAACCTAATAAATTGATAGAAGCGCAAATTGTTAATCCTACCACTAACTGCAGCCATACTTTGTGGGAATAGTGGTAGTTTTACAGGAAGGGTTTTAGATTCATAGATTAGTACTAGGCTAACTGCCATTGCAAGCCATTTTAAGCCTAGCCAATTATCTCCTGTGAGATTCAAACCCTGTACCTTGTGTTTGTAAGGCAAACACCTTAACCATTAGGCCACCCTCCCAACCCCTAAAAGTTGTTGGTTTGGATCACCTTCCAGGAAGTTTAATGAATTCATAGATTCATTCATTAGTACTAGGCTAACTGACCTTGCGAGCCATTCTAAGCCTAGCCAGTTATCCCCTGTGAGATTCAAACCCTGTACCTTGTGTTTGTAAGGCAAGCACCTTAACCATTAGGCCACCCTCCCAACCCTTTTTTCTAAGGTTGGGTGTAAGGTTGGAGTTAGGGGCAAGTATGGGTTTAAGGTTAGATGATATTAGTAAGGTGACAGTGGGCTGTTGTATTATTTAAGACGGCCATGTTATTTCTACAAACTGTAATGTGCTCTGAATATTTAAAATGAATAAAAGTAATGTTAGAATGAACAACTGATGTTATCTTGAAGTTAAGGCTTATGAGGTATCCAGATCAGAACTGAATGCTTAATAACTTCCAAGGTTTACTCACAGCAGGAAGATCCTGTCAAACTAACCAGGCTGGTCCCAGTAGACCTCTGATATGTTTTCAGAGAAGAAAGACCCATTTTTTTACAAACCACAAGAAGTTTCCCAGGATATGGAAAATATTGCTTCCATCTTCCAATAAATAAATTTAATGTTTCATCCAAAGAATGGTACTTAAGGTGTCCTGCACCCACTCATGCTGAACTGTAGCATTATCAATGAAACATGAATCCATGCAGTTGGTGTGAGAACTGAAACTATAGTCTTAACAGCTTCCTAAAATAAAAAGGTGGGTGTGTTACCTGCACAGACATTGACGCTAGAAGAAATGGGTGTCAGGCTTCATGTTTCATTATACTTTACAACAAATGGACTTTGATTTTTTTTTCCTTTGCAAGCAGTAGTACTGGACAAGACATTTTCCACCCATACAATGTCTTCTAGACATCATTAAATTGTATGACAAACAATAGTAATATTAATCATAGAAGAAGAAAAAGTGGTAGTAAATAAAATAAAAAATGCAGAAGACAAAAAAGTAGAGGTGTCAATAGCTTTGCTGAATGTTGGAAGTCTCAGCAATAAAATGGGTGATTAAGGCCCTTTCTTTTACTTGGAGGACGTTGACACTTGTAGCACTACTGAAACATGGTTTCAAAATCCAAAATACGTATTACAAATTTCAGGGTATAAGTCCTTCTGTTGAAGAAGAGCTGGTGATATATGTAGTAGTGCCTCAACCTTTGCAAAAAAAAAAAAAAAACAAGAAAACAACTCAGGACTAAAAAATGCTCAAACAATGATTAGTATCAATGGTAATTAATAGAATATTACAGGTATATACTATAAGCCACCTATGACCCCAGCAAAACATGAGGACTTTCTGACTAAACTCCATGATGTAAAATTCAGTGAAAATACAATCTTCAGAAACTGGCAGGGTAAAATAGTAATGCAACATAAATATATCAAATATTAACTGACTGTGTAAATCAAAGCAAATTGGGAAAAATACTCCGAAATCCAGCTACTGAGACACTATTATAGATTTACTGACAAGCCCAGGATCTTCTTCATGCCATCTTCGGTTATATCCATTTTAGTTAACACAGATCATGATGACATCTTTACCTGAGAGTAAAATCAAATTTCATCATAAATAAATACTTTTTTCTAATATTTCACAATGGGATCAATAATGAAGTAACATACTTATGAAAGCAGACTGGGATAGTATCCTTAGTGCCGAAAATAAGTATACTCACTGCCAAATTCCAGAAGATTTGCTCTCAGTGTAAATCTGCTCTGAGTCTGAAGGACTTGCTCTTAGTGTAAGTGACTTACTTCAGTGTAAAGCCTATCTATAAATAGGCTTACACAGTGGGGCCCCGATTCCAAAATACCTGCTTTCAGACTGCTTGTAAGCCTTTTAGAATCTGGCCCTCAGGATATTATCAGTGAGTCTTATAGTTTTATTAACTCCTGAACTCATGAAGTTATAACAGCAAGACATAAATAATTAAGTAAATGAAAAAAAAAATTAGTGCAATTAAAAACGGGGGTGACTTTCAAAAATTGCCCTAGTTGGAAAACAAGTTAAGATATAAAAAGTACATAAACTACTTACTTTTATCTCATATCTTCCACATCTAATTGTGCACTCAAATTGGCCACAAAGGTTGAAAGAAATAATATAATACCTTTAATTACATCGGGAAACAACACTGAAAGGGAATGTGATAGTAACATGTTATCAATGAGCAGTAAAGTGGTCACCCAGTCACAGGATGCACAGAATGTGCTTGCAGAAAAAAAATGTATAAACATCACACTAAGTAAATAAATGTGACAGAGTTCTGCAGAGGCAATGTAAGACCATTTACTATATAACTATAGACATGTAAACTGTTTCACCAAGAAATATTTAACAAAAAAAAAGTTTCACTAGACCCATTGGACTAGACAAAACTGCTGGTGGTTTCATAGACAGAATCAAAGAAGACCTAAATAAACTCTTAACTACCATGCTAAATAAAATGTTGCCAACTGGATACATCCCTGTCTTAAACTGGCAGGTTATAGTGGTACCAATTCACAAAGGGAGATTACGTCAGACATAATTTTACATACATCAGTCTGAGTCTATATAAAATCAAGAAGTGAGTCAGAACATTGCTTATTTCAAGTGACAAAGGGGACTGCTTATGTTAGATGTGGGACAATATGAGTATGTTAAGGGGAGCTCTTGTTTTCGGAATCTCGTGTCAGTGTGTGAAGAGGTGACAACAACACTTAGTGGGGGCTTGCGGTATACAGTACTTATCCTGACTTTAATAATGTTTTTAACACTGTTCCACATGAGGAAGTAATTGCTAAATTAAAACATTAACTGTCAATCTGTATACAGGTCAGAGTGAGGATTACTTGTCTATCCCAACAGGGCCCTGTACTGGGGCCATTTCGTTTTGGATAAAAAAGTGGGGAAATGGGCTACAGATAAGTAAATATGCTGATGACTGCAAACTGGACAAGATGATTACTTTAATAAAAGATGGCAAAGTTTTTCAAGATGGTCTACAAACACGTAGACCTGGAGTAGTAGTAATAATCGCACTATTAATGTCAGCAAATATAGTGTCCTGAGACTTGACAAAACATGTACACATTATGATGAAAAAATAAATGTTCAAATTATAAAAAAATTTAACCATTTTTGCATATCTAGGGAGTGCAGTAAACAATTTACATTTTAACTGTTGTATATCGGCCAAAGCTAGAAAAGCATATTCTGTAGAACATCCAGTAATAAAGGGCATGCCAGTTCCTTCCACAGAGATCAAGTATCATTTTATACTTCATCATTTGGATAAATTGTTGAATAAAATGCTGTGTTTTGTACATTTTGAGCAACCCACAGGATCTGAAAACTATTCAGAAAGGCTTTAAGAACTGCTGCAATATTCTATTTCTTATAGGTTACTAAGAGATGACTCTGCCTGGTCTGTAATGTAATAACTGATCCAGTTTTATATGAAACTCTGTGCCAGAACCTTAGATTAAAAAATACAAACAGAACAAAAAATGACAGATACATTACACCATGGCATGCAAGATTATAGAAAAAGCTTTCCTTTAGAATCAGAAGTTATTTATTATCTTTCTTCAAAATAATTTGAATATGTACATAAGTATAAATCATCAACATAAGATTATATAAATTATGTTTCTTGAAGGCCAGTAAAGTATACGCTTAACAACTGAACCTGTGTACTTGGGTATGAAACAACACATTAACCACCCTGATCACAAGGTCCAGTGATATGCTTTATATTTAACATTTTTGCGATCTGGTGTATGGAAAAGATTACATTTATACTTCTGTCCTCTCTTTCATCCTATGCAGTATAATATAGTATTTGCAAATGGCATGAATTTTACTACAGAATATTTTGTTAATACTCAAAATGGATTTGAAAATTCGAAATATAAAGAAATATACTACAAAAAATTTGTTGCAATGCATCAGAGTTTGGCCAAACTGAGACAACAGCAAACAGTTTGACAAATCTAGGGAAAGGTCAGACTTTGCTGCCTTGCGCACTATTGAACTTAGGCAAAAACATTTTTAGCAGTATGTTCAGCTAAGACAAACTGCACAAGTATATTGTGCTTGTGATACACATGCAAAGAATGACGAGAAAGTGTCATGAAAGTGAAAAATTTAAGCTTGGCAGTACAGTTCAACATCTAAGGGTTCTATTGTCCCAGCCATCGCCAATTACCACAGAATTCATGAGGTGCTCTTGGGGGTTGGACACAAACCACTGGACCACCGGGGGTTAGGGAGTTAAGAGGCCTGTGCACAGGCCAATACGTACCTTTACTTAAAAAAAAATAAAATGTTGCATATGAATGTCTGTGTGTGTGTATATGTTGAGGATAAAAGTAAGGGGTGTGTTCTGCAGTATCTTACACAGTTTGAGTAAGTAACTGGAGACTTTGGAAAGAGGGGGGTTATTTCTCCTTTCTGCAGCAGGAGAATCATACCAAATGTGTTTTTTTCTGTAATACATTCAGTCCAGACAAGCTTGTTTTCTGCAAAAGTGGCTGTTCAGACGTCTGACATGAGGGTAAAGAAAGAACTGCTTAGGGTTTGCAGAAATCATTCCTATGAACCCAAAGGCATACCAGTAATCCAAATTGTCCAACAAAACTATTGGCAGGTTACCCTATATCCCAAACCTGGAACAAACTCTCATCTACCTATGAACCTATACGAGTGGATGGGTAACAGAAAATACACCCCTGGGATCACTTCATTGGCTCTGCTTGACAGAGGATCAGTTAATTAATCAATGGGGCAGTGAAAGCCGACACACACTGGCTAGGCTTATAAATAAATACACTTGGGCAGATAGCCTAGTACCTACCTATGAACCTATCTAACACACGACATATCCAATCTTCGCTCCTATTCAAAAAAGAACTGAAAAAATACTTAGCCAACTCTCCCTCCTACAACTGTCACCACCCCACCTAATCTGCCACTACCACACCAGAACTATTCCCTTCATACATTATATATACTTACAATCCTGTGACTCCATAGCTACACCATTGATCTCTCTTAAAAACTAAACTTTCTTCCCAACTTTGACCCCGTTTTACTTCTTATTTCCTTGGCCACCCCAACTCTTTCCTCCTCATTTCCTTCTCTCCACTCTTATCTTTGCCACGTCTCCTTCCACTCCACCCACCATAACTGACACAACTGCCACTCTTTGCTATTCTCTGTCTCTTCAATTATTCTTCACTCCACTCCACTTACTATTCTTATATTTTGTTCTTAACTCCTCATTTCCTTCTCTCCACTATCTTTACCACCTCTCCTTCCACTTCACCCACTGTAACTAACACAACTGCCATTCTTTGCTATTTTCTCTCTTCAATTACTCTTCACTCTTCTCTACACTCCACTTGCTATTGTTCTATTTTGTTCCACCAACTGTACCTCTATCGTTTTGTTATTGTACATGCACAAAATGCATACTTTTAATGATTTCTACAAGGCATTAATGTTGTTACTCATGTCTCTTTATCTTGCCCTTTTTAATGTTCCTAAACTTGCAATGTAACTTGGTTTTGTTATGATATATGTATATTATTTTTTTTGGCATCATCTTTTTTTTATCATGTGTTTGTGGAGCTTTTCTCCTCGGGTCTCCACTGAAAATGGCCCCCAGCCCAGTGGACTAATCCGGTTAACAAAGGACAAATAAATACAAATCAACTGAATATAAAAAAAATAATGGTGCTATATTTCAAAATACTAACTTCATACACCCCCAAATCAAAAGGTACATTTGCATTTGAAGGCATAGGCAAGCATCCACCACATACTCCATCACCACAACCTATATTTTTGTTCATAGGTTCATTTTTAAATACTTTTATATGTATTGAGATGTGTAAATACAAACGGCATATATTTTATGGTTTATATATGGATTTTTTTTCCAAAACACATGGGTGGCTAAATGAGAATTTTGCTTAAGTTTGTCATTTCAAGTGTGTTTTTAAGATGTACCATCCAGAAACGTGCACTACTCCACAATAGTGGGTGCTGCATTCTGATACTAACATCCTATGCCAAAAATCCTGGCTGGGTCCATGTCTACAGTCAAACCACAGAAGAGACAAAAAATTTTGCCAGTATCATCTTTATCATTTCACAAAGACCTGATCTCTGACAATGGCAGGTACATAAATGAAACGTAAATGTGGCCAAGAGGTTCTGCTAATTACTACACATGGACTAGAATTTTGGGATTTGAGCTCTGACACTGTTTTTACAACCCTAGCTGGAACCTAATGCATGTATTACGTGACTATTTTCTTTACATAAATAAAACTGAATTAAATTATCTATATTTTAAAGTAAAACATGCTAAGTTTAAGACAACGCTTCCTCGTTTTTAATCTATGGTCATATAAACTATTTTCCCCTAAAGAATCGGGCTGAAAAACATATTAGATGGGGCTGCTGTTCTTAATATTAAACTCGGATAAATGGTTGAAGCACTGTTCAAGCTATTCATAAACTACGTGCTTTTAAAATATGATTTAACTCTATACGTAAAGATATTATTATATACAGCATGATGGTATCCTTTTTATCCTGGCTTTCAGTCCCACACCCTTCTTCTAGGATGCTATTTATTACCTGATTAAAAAGTCAGTGACATAAACAGGAAGAAACTCAACATCACATCATCACCGAGAACTGCCCTTAGGCTACAAAAAAATCTATACGGTAGAAGCATAAAGTGATCCACAAAAGGGATTGACAGTCATGGCGTGAGAGGCTCAGCAGTTTTTTCACCCTTTAGTGGTACAAGCAGCAGTAATTAAAGGAGATTTGTTGTACTCTGTGGTCAACAGGCTTGTGGACAGTTCGCCTCACCTTCATCTCTCACCCGACCATGGCCTTGGTTACGCTACAACGCTCTCCCACCCCCAGCGCATCCTCCACAGCGAGTACTGTAGAGGTGAGTGACCTGCAAAGTGTGGGCCTGGGGTGACAGGAAACAACGGGGATGGAAAGGGGTGCGGTAGGCCTTGTAGTAACAAAATACATAATTTTCCCAACAAAATGCTAGCAAGTTTGTTTTATCGTAGCCGTCTGCAATCAGTAGATTTGGTTTATTGTCAACTCCACGGAATACTTTCCCACTCTGAATGTGTAACATTTTTTAGCCTGTATATATATCGCGCTTCAGGGTTTGAAGTAGATTATTTTTATTATTATCACCCTTATTTTTGTAAATAAAATTTCACCTTTGTACCACTGAAGGCAAATGATGTAGCTTTACCTATTTTAATTTAGTAGTCCGCTGCTGCTCAAGATTCTTTACAGTAGTAGGCAACTTCTGCTAGTGCAGAATTGGACCTACAGGGAGCCGGTAACACCCGCACGGTTTTGTATCAGTCGCTGCTCATTTCTTGGCAGCTGCTTTACAGTACAAAGAAAGCTGGGAGCAAGTAGTACTAATTATGGAGAGAAAACTACTGCATTACTTTACCTTACTGGAGGTTTGAAGGGGTGGGGATTAATGTTCGTTTTGTGCACTGTTTTAAGTGGACAGTTAACACTGTTCAAACATTAAAGGGGTTAAACCCATATTCATCGTTGATATTGTAGATTACTTGATAGTGAATTGCCTTTGAGAAGTCAAATGATGTTGCCAATTATACATTTTGTTATGTTGGGTACGCAAGAGTATTGCATACTATCAGACCCAAGTATTTTATTAAAAATAGGAGTGCAATTCCTATCACTAGATAGGTTAGACAAGACTGCATCAGGATTCAGGAAAAGTTTGCTTCTGTCAAAGGGGTTCAGAGGTTTTATAGATTTGTTAGTTTTACCGTTTACTTCTGTTTGCATTAACCAAATGTTTGCCGTATGAAACACCATTATTTTGATTGGCTGTATATAAAATTATATAGCAGCAGTAACGTGATGTATGTAACTTAACCAAGCGGAGAGCTTGCATATAATATGTTTGAATCAGGACCAGCGTATTCCTTTTGGTAGTTGGTATCAGTGTTATGCATGGTTGTGTCCTAGATCTGACGTGGACATTCTTTGGCTTCTGTTAATTCTGGATTTGTAGTTGACCTGTTATAATCACAAGGAAATGTTTATAGTAACGGAACAGAGATGTGCGATTATGCAAAATACCTGCCATGGACCAGTAAATGTTGATGTAGTCACTGAAGATTTACTAGAACAACTTTAATAAAATTCATCTTGAAAATGGTAATACTGAGTTTACTTTAGCCTGTTTTGCTTAAGCTTTAAACACTAAAGTCTTAACACTGATATTCAGAAATCAGAAAATGTGGTAAGAAGGAGGAATGTGTACTACTATTGAATATACCAGGCAATATGTATTTAGTGTTGAGGAATCCTCAAGTAGTCTGTTCAGTAATTTTAATAAATTGTTTTTATTTCTGTCTTTATTGAGGGCATCAATAACTCTTTCTTTTTATGAACAAGATCCCTAAGGTTAAAATTCGTATCACTGTTTAAACCATTGCAGTTGAGAACTTGCTGGATGGCACAAATGTCGTGCCCTCCTTTGGGCATGTTCAGTCCAGCTTTGAAGGTGTACATGAACAGAGTACCTGACCATTTTGCTGAGTGTAGGGGCAGAAGATAATTACACACAATATAGTCATATGCCCAGGTTCTGGGCTCTGCACATGAAAGGAAATGTGTTATGATTAAAGATGGACAGATGTAGCTAACTGAACCATTCTCCCCAATGTAGTTAAAAGCCCATCTTATCATGAAGGCAAGATGCAGTGGTCCTCTGTCTGTGCACATAACTTAGAATGCATGGGGAAAGCTATCTACTGCCACTTCTATTTTACTGTTCTACTATGACTTGTACATGTGGAACTCCTGCTGTCTCCTTCATCACAGAGACAGCATAATGTGTTCTCACCACTACCCTCTCCTTGCCTTCTTCCTGTTTTTTTTAATAATAATTTGATATCTGTTTGTGTCTTACTATTATATAATCTATGTTTGTGACTTGGACTGCATGATTTTTATTGTATTTGGATCTATATTTTCTTTTGTATGCTCTGGGGCTTTTACTGAAATGTGGTAAGTATTGATCAGTACTCACACCAGTTAAATTCATAAAAAAAGTAAGTAAATTCTCTGTATTATCATGATGAGCTTATAGAGCATATGTGATTCATTGTGGAGTTGTGCTGTAGAAAATTGGCATATACCCATTTGCTCAAATATATGTTCAGGAAACTGGCCCCTCCAGTGCTACATGCTCGGAAAGACATGAATTAAGCAGTTCGGTCTACTGCATATCTTTTTATATTAATAGACAAGTTGCAGTCCCCAGCTATTGCGGAGTGAACATTTTGTTCTAAATGATTATCACTGTTGAAGTGACCCCCCCCCCCCCGACCCCATGTACAAAAAATGTGGAAAAAGAAGCTGTGGATGGATGAATAAAGACCCTATCTCCATTTACACTCGCATCCTTTTTATGTATTTTTATTTTATTATGTCTTTTTAACTTGGTAGACTAAGTGGTCCAAGGACCCTCTGTAGCTATCACTTAGGCCAGTGGTGAAAAGAAATACATACAGATATATATGGTGCAAGATGTAGGTCTGTTAAATCAAATTTACAGTGCAGTGAATTGTTTTATAGCTACATAAATCAACAAAGACTTTGCATTAAGTGGCGGACCATAGTGGACTGTTATGCTGCTAGTCCTGAGCTGCTATCCTTTAGAGGAGGCATTAGATCAAGGTCTGTTCTCTGAGCTGGCAGTAACTTGGGTAGCTGTTAAGGATATAATGGTACTTTGAAGAACTGGGAGAATTTTATTTGAAATGATTTTTTTTATTTATAAGAAATGTAATAAAAACAAAGGACATCATGATTCTGCACTACCACACACAAGTATTGTATTAACAAATTAGGATTTCACATTTCTAACAAAACAATTTAAATTCCTGTTTTAGGCTCGATGCATTTCTGTATCATTTAACTTTTATTTTCCTTCCGTGGACATTATTTTGCTTTTAAGATTTGAATAATTGCAATTCAATTTCTTAAATTATTTTTTATATAAAACATATATTTGTATTGTCAGATATGCTGCTTTTGAGAAACTGATACTATTTTCCATTCTAAATCTCAACACCATCCAATAGTTCAGAATTTTATTTCATGGAACTTCAGCTGCTGCCTTCCAGGAAACTATATAATGGTTGAAAATAGTAAAAATAAATGCCATGGATGGTCCACAAATTGTTTAAATACAATTTAATATTATATCATAAAACATTGACTGTTTTCTTCTCCCAAAAGAGACTATTTAAATAAAAAATTTTTGAATTTTTGTGCAAATATTTTCTTTTTTTCCCTTTGTAAACTTTAAAAAATCTTCCCAATTACTCTGCTTTTGATAGCAGTTTTTTTGTCTTTTTGTAGTTTGTCTGCGCTCCTTCATTTTTTAAGTCCAGAAATTTTCTTTTTACTTAGTTTCTTCCATACTTTTCTAATAGTTTAACTTGTTGTTCAGATTTTTATTGCCTCAGATACCTCTTTGTCCATTTTTGAGCTTTGAAGCAAGGTTTGGGTCTTTTTACTCACTAGTTGTGGGTTTATCAGTGGCACGCTGGTTGCAGCTATAAAAAGTGCCATAAAAAGCCTTTTTAAACATTTGTACCATTTCCTTCCAACTCCAATACTGCTACAAATCAGCGCATTCTTATACTAACTAAGTAAATCTACTTGATTTTTAGCCTACTAAGACTGTTTCACACCAATAGCAGTGCAATTCCTATAAAACTATCTTCTCTCCCTGACACTCTTGTCAAATCTTTTGTCTAAAAACCTTCCCCGAACATTACTATTCTTCTCTACATAGCTCTTATTCCCCAATTGTGTTTACTCTTTGAGTCTTCTCTCCTCGAGCAACCTCCCTCTGCATCCTACCCAATTACTTTTGCTATTCCCCTTGTCATATTGAGTACCCAAGTTGGGACCCTCCATGCTCGCTCCTCAGTTGCTCCCTCCTCAAACAAAACACAAATACATCCTATACGGCCAATATCAGTTGCTAGCTCTCAACAAAAGGACCAACAGAACCTAACATATTGAAACATAGGACCACACAGACCAGTCTGTATAACCCTGACCTCTCCACACAAGATACATAGGAGACACATAGACCATCTGAAACCACAAATCATACAACCAAACTCACAAAGAACCAAAACAATACCAAATCAAAACACACACACCAAAACAGCAATCAAAACCACCACAGCCTCAAATAACACATAAACACACACAGCCACCCAAACAGTCCACAAACAGTCAGACCAAAAGAGCAGCAACACAGCCAACACACAGAGACCACCCACACTCATTACTGAAACACACAATGGAAGACACAGAGTAGTCAACAGTCACACCCTGGTCAGGGGAAGCTACAGTCACTTGTCTGTCGGGCGAGATAAAGGGAATAACTCAGCAGCACTCAGGTCAGAGTGAGTCAGGCCAAGATTTGGCTAGCTCATTGTCGAACACCTGGTATAACGCACTTAGAGACATCCACTCCTCTCTTGAGCAGCTTAGTCACAGCGAGGTAAGCGATGATTATGACCTTGGTAAACGACCTGGACCAAGAGCAGTTGGACTATATGAACAAGAGATGATGCCACAATACAAGTTATGAATGATGCCACCAAACAACATTCCAGGATGATGCTATAACACCTGGTGGGAATCCATGCTTGTGACATTGGGAGCTGCTTTAAGGATTGATGGCACTGGTCACCTGGGAGCTTGCAGCTGTCACCTGCTGGACGGCCAGCCCTGAAGGCCCCCTGGCTTAGGCTCTGCCCAGCACAGGCACCTACCACCCCATAACACAAAAGGGAAAAAAAACCAAAATAGAAAAACTTAGGGTAATGCTGCTCAATGCCAAAAATACAACTCAAAATGCCCTCCAGCGAGGTCTCTCTCAACCATGCAGCCTCATGTCTAAGATGCCTGGAAATTTCTCTGTAGCAGAGCTGTGACGATGTCTGGTTCTGTGACAACTCCAGCCCCTCAGCGCTATCTCCCCATACCCCAAAAATCCGGTTCATACACATCATCCATCATCCAAATCCATATCCACCACCCACACCCACACCCACGTTCATCGCATCGAAGCATCGAGGAGACCATCTGGGTGAGGTGGCGCTGCTCAGATCGGAGACCAATTGGCTATTGCAGGCCACCCTCACAAACTCCTCACAAACCTCCTTGATAAATGTCACCCAGAACAGACACAATGTCCTGTCAAACCACCATGGCCTTAATACTATCACACTTCACTACCTGACTGAGACACTACTATACACAAAAGCCCAAACACCCCCCTAATAAAGTTCCTGAACCTCAAAAAGCCCAAACCCCCTAAACAACTAGTCCATGGAACAACAGCTCAAGATATCATCATCCAGAGATATCATACTTGATCCGAACACAATCGACTTATTCATTCACTGCCCTCACTCAGATCACAAGATAATCTCGCTAGATCCTCAGCTGGGTCCTCAGATCCCAACCTGAAATAAAAGAAAGCGTAAAACTTCTTCTAAAAAACTTCACAAAGCTTCTAACTTCAGACTGGTCTCCTTTAGAGCCCCCCCCGCGGGCGGAAGAAAACAGTATCAAGCCGCTGAATCTTCTACAAATGCCTTTCTACAGCACCCAGCACCTGCATGGATGCATGGATAAAGCACAAAACAAAGACTCTTTGTACTTTGGCAAAAAGTCCAGTCTGTGGACCCCCAGCATAAATAAAACTCTACAACAAACAAGGAGGAAGCTACTGCAAGAAAGAAAAAAAAAAAAGGTAAGACACCCTTGATCACTATAATAAAAAACTAAGAGAGCTCTATAAAATCATCCAAAGCAAATTTCGAGGACAATCATAAGGCCTAGAAACTCCCAGATATGCTCAGAAAGAAGAAAAAAATGATGAGATTACTGAGACTCCCAGATATGTGCCAATGTACTGGCTTGAGATGGTTCAGCCTACAAACTCCCAGACAGAGATATCTATACCAAAAGCGATTTCCCCCCCCAAACATCCAGCATCTAGTGAGAACTGCTCTCTCAAAAAAAAAAAAACACATCCACCACTCTCTCTGTGTCCCCCCAGCTGTTGCTCCGTGAACTCAATGCTGTGTGCTCCCACAGCTAGGACAGCCGACAGCTGTTTAAATTAAACACAGCTGTTGTCCCTGATAACCTCAGTCTTGGCTCTGTTTCGTGCACTCAGCCCTTCACACCACCTGCTCCCCTCCACCACCCCTGAAAAGCCTACCCAAACCTTATCTGCAAAAGCCATGGATGATATCAATGGCCATAATGGATCATAATGGACCTCATAAATAAGACTTTAGGAATTTGCAGACTTGGATCCAGTTCTTTTTGTCAGTCAAAGGCAGATCATTTTTTTTTGACTTTTTTTTTTGAAACAACAGTCAAAGCCATTGATCAGAAAAAAGCAGTCCATACAGCTACCTCGATCTGGCTAAAGGCCTTCGATCGATACAATACCCAACATCACCTAAAATTGAAAAACCATCAGCTAATTCATTATACATCATCACATGGGTTGCAAACTGGCTGCTGACAGGACAGAACCGGTCAGAGTTAGTCTGGCGCCATCCATGTCAGACTCAAAGGTCACAAGTGGTGTCCAGGGGCTCAGTCCTGGGCCCTCTTGTTTGGCATCTACTTTCCTTTTCAAGCAAGCAAACACAGTTATGTTATGCAAACAAAGCAGATGACACTGCACTGCAAACTATATATAGTAAAACACACATGACACAGATCCTTTCCAAGGGTCTCACAGAGAAACGGATAACTGGTGCCAGAGCCCTACCAAGCAATCCAGCAAAGCACAGAAGAAGAAGAGAGGGACAGGGACCTGGGGACCCAGGTTGATAGTAGTCTGTCACACCCACCCCATGTAGCTAAAGTTAGGAAGAAGACCTCTACATGCCCACCTTATCATGAAGGATTCTCATCTAGACCATGATTGATCACAATGCCCACATTCAGAATGTATGACCCCACAACTTGCAGCAGCCACAAAAGTTCCCACAAAAACAAAAAAAGGGTCTCAAAAAAAAATAAAAAAATATGTCCCGACTGAAGAACTCCAGCTCCAGCTCTATCTATTCATCACTTCACCGCTGCTCACAACCTAACATACCTAACAGGCCAAGTCCAACCCAGATTATGCTTTGATGAATCAAAACAAAAGAGAAAATCCATCCACAAAGGCGGAGAAAGGAGACGAAACATAACATTAACGCTAATAGCTGGAGGGGAGGAGGGATTCATCCATCAACTCCCCCCTCCTGATGCAAAAAAATCCCATCCGGTACAGAGGCACCTGCACCTCGCTGGCCCTTGTTCAAGAGAAATCTTGACCAATGGATGGGAGATATGCAGATATACCCCATTACTTACCTCAGTCACAACAGAGGCAGAGCAACATAAAAATAAATAATGTCCCCCCCAAGGGGGGGGGGTGGCGTAAAAGCGAAAGCGATAGGCTGTAAATGCCCCCCTCGGCAGATAGCCTAGTATGAACCTATGAACCTATTAGAGTATTTACAAACCAACACCAAGGTATTATATAGTATCCAAAAACAAGTTTCACTGGCTGTAGTGATGAATCTATTGAACCTGTTCTTTTCATATTTTTTCTCTTAAAGAACCTGGGTATATGAGACAGTTAGTGCTTAGATAACTCCAATCTTGTTACAAATAAGGCACAGACACAATTTGTGTATGCTTAGAAAACTCCAGTCTTGTTACAGACAAGGCACAGACACAAGTATGTACCAAACAACATTATAATTGTAAATGATGGTTGAATAACCTATAATTTAGTAGCTTTTGTACTTGAGGTGCGATACACATTTTTTATTTTTACTACTTTCAAGTGCTTTTGGTTGATGCTGCACTTATTTTGTATCTTCCAAACTATAGAACGGTGTTGTGAACTATGCAGACTTCAGTGTTTTCCTAGGTGAAAATGGCTTGTAGGGAACAAAGTTTCTTGTTCAGGCTCCTACCATTGATTAGTAACACCTTCATATTTTCCTTTGCTTGTTTTGTTATGTTGGTAGGTTTATCAAGTTGACTTCGCCTAAAAAAAGGTAATATGGAGCGGACAATCCCTTTGCCAATAATCAAAGTCCTGGATGGGACAGGTGCAGGCCATCCCTGGTGAAGCAGCATGGGCTGTTGTTCATATCCTCCCAGGCTGACAAATATTTGACCATCTTTGAATGAAACCAAAACCAAGCTAATTTATTATGAAGCCAGTTGTTTTTTGCTCATATCGTGGCATCATCCTTGGAGAAGGTAGAATGCTGTTCAATGCTAGGCTTATACTTGCCTTGGGCATACAGTCTGAGAGCTCCGTTATGCCTCTATTCATATAGTCCAGGAAGGTGCACCTCAAGTCATTAACACCAGCATGAACTATGACAAGGATGTACATTTTTTGTTTAGGGACTCAAGTGCACATATGATCTGGTGGATCCTGGCACCAGACGAGCATCTTACTGTCACTCTTCCGTTGCTCAGCGTGGTAAGAGGCACATCTGTACATCTTACAGTGGAGTGAGTCACTTTTATAACAAGAATGTTTGGTTGGGTCATATCTGTGACTTTGGGACTCCTTGTACTGTGTTAAAGTAGGCTTAATACACTGACTGTGCTTTGTACATGTGCTATGTTTTGTACATGTTTTAGGATTTTTGCCAACAAAGATATATATGTACATCTCTCACACAATGTCTTATGCTGTTTAAGTAATAGGTGATCACCAGACAGTATGAAACAAATACTCATCTCCATCCAGCTGGCTAGAGACGTGAAGAAGTGCTTGTCCGTGATAACAGGAATGTCTGCAGGGGCAGGGGGGGCATGGGTAAATATAACTGCTTGGAGTTTGGTTTTAGAATAATATTTGGGTGTTCTTGCTACTATGTACATTTCAGTACAAAACAACTAGCCTGGAAACCTTCTTCCATCACCAGCAAGAACCAGTAAACTAGATATATGCAACTCTAGTGATATTCTACTTTTATGCCATGTTTACCTAATTTCCTCTCTGCATTCTTTACCTCAGTAATGTTGTAATGTCACTTCTACCTGTTTAACCACTGGATTACTGAGTGTGCTTTTGTATTGTAAACCAATTGTTTCTTAGTTGTATTTACCTACGTGTAAAATTTTACTTTTATTCATATACTGAGATTTTTCTCTAATTACCTCAAAAATGCTCTGTCACTACTAATTGTTTAACCACTGGATTACTGATTGTGTTTTTTAGATTGTAAGCTAATTGTTCCTCAGTTGTATTTTACCTATGCATGTAATTTTACTTTTATTCATTTATCCCCAGGCCTCCACTGAAAAGGGGCTGTGACTGGCTCAGTGGACTTTCCTGGTAAACAAACTGCAAATAAATACTCACTTATTTGGTACTAAAATCATTGCAAGCAGTATCATTACACTCAATATTGAGCATTTTTATCAGAGATCTTTTATCCTGGCGAGTAGTTTAAGGGAAGAGACTTTGCAAAGTGATACTTATGCTCACACCTTGGTCTCTTCCCATATTGACTACTTTGATGCTCTGTATCTGGAACTCCCTAACACTGATCATTTGCAGTTTGTGCAGAGCTCTCTGCTGAGTGTGCGGCATATCCTAGACTGGTGTTCATTTTGATGCAGAGTGAAGTACAAGATCTTAGTGTTAATATACCTGTCTATTCTTGACTGGGGTCCCTCCTGTCTGAAGGAACTGGTTGTGCCATACTGCCCTGCCTGAGCCTTATGCTCATTTCCCAGGGGCTGCTACTGGTTTCCCAAGTTAATCATGAAACATCTGGAGCTCATTATTTTGGCTTTCACCGTCCTCACCTGTGGAACATGCTACCTCAGTGTCTTACTGTGAGTGTCCTTCCTTGGTTGGGTGCTACAAATCACTTAAAAACCTACCTTTTTGAATGAGCTTTTGATGGTGAGGGTTAACTTGTTTATAAATCACCTGCACTTTACATTCTTTCTTTACTTGTCTATTCATTTAATTCATGTTGTAAAACATTGTAACAAAAGTTGCAGAAAATGTTAGAGCAGTTGAGCATAAAACTATATAGAACTTCCTACTTCATTTCTCTTTGATTTCTTTCCCCACTGCTCAGTAATATCTTGCATTAGTCACTTCTTCCTCTGCTTCAACTGTACCTCTCCTCTTACTCCTCTGTCTTTAATGGAGGAAACTTCTCTGCAGACTGTGCTGTTTCCTGTTTTGCCTTCCGCTACATTCTCACCATGCCTACATATCACCAGTCCCTCTTTTCATGCTTCCTGCACTGCTTTATTATTTAAACCGTGCTTGTACGTATTGTGTAAATATAGTATTGTCTATAAAAATCTGTGGCTTATATTTGCATCCTTTTTATTAAGGAAATCTCTATGCAACAACGATGAGATGTTGTAGTATCTTGTAAAAAGTATTTATTCTAGAGTAGTATATGAAGTCAAAATAATTTACACATATTTGACTTGTAACTGTTTTATCTGAAAGTGCAGTATAGATTCTGTGACGTGTTCACCTCTCTTGGTTTTTGGAGCATTTCTTCCCAGACCTCTGCTGAAAATGGACCAAGCCCAGTCAGATTGTCCTTTGTAACAAATGCAAGTATGAAAAAGGGCTAATCTTTAGACACTGTTAGCAATAGAGTCTGTCCCAGGCTGTAAGGCCAAAAGTGGTGGACGTCTGTAAGGGCAAATCATTAATTTAAGTGGGGTGTCATTAAGAAGATGAACATGTCAGTTCTGCATATGGGTATAAATTTTGCATCGACTAATGATCCACTGTGGGATCGGGTGGAATTTTGATATTTTAATTTTATTTACTCTTTGC
>NC_056733.1:472724929-472794929 GCF_019279795.1 Protopterus annectens
TTATCTTATAATCTACCTTATGAAGTTCTTTTACCTTATAATCTTCCTTATGAAATAAAGTATCATATGTCCATCCAGCTTTCATTACTTTGTTACTACAATAACATTTTTAATTGTATTATATTATTTACTAACATTGGCAGCTTTCTTTCCTATTATTTAAATTAAAATGTTGTATATAGTTTTGTAAAATCTCTCTGTATGCTATTTACCTTCTAGTTGTTGATCTTTTTCAGATCTTTTTTCCCCCCATATTCCTATTATTTGTCGCTATTTTTATGTCCCACTGCCTAACACACATCAGACTGTACCAGACCAATGGACCCATCATTCTCCATCACTGGGGCAAAAGTCTGATGGGGAGGGACAATTTTATTTCTTTAACATACTCTTATGTGTTTCCCCTCCAGTACTCAGATTTGTGTAATCCTTCCAGTACTCAGATTTGCATGATCTCCAAAGTATAATTTGGCACTTGTTTTGTGAGAATAAAAAAAAAAATCTGTGAATTTCACTTTCTGTTTTTCACATTTCTTGATCCAAAATGTTGTATATAATCCCTTATGTGTGCAGCATTTGCTATAAACTTTGTTTTACTTTACAAAAAACAACACACTTTACAAATATTTCAAAATAATGTACAAGAATACTATGGGAACACAAGGCAAAAATGAAATTACATTTGGAATTTAACTATGTATGACCTTGCTTGCACAGTGATCATTTCCAAAAAAATTAATTATTTTAATTGCTATATAAATCATACAAGCCCGATAATCATAGAGCAACACTGAGCTCTTAATATTATTTTCCTCTCTTCCCAGATTTATAAGCTAGAAAAGACTGATCAGTTTTACTTGTACTTTCTCCAAAATTTGACTATTTAAGATGGTAAACTTTTTTTTTTTTTTATTCTTTTATTTCCTTCACTGTGATTCTTGTTCCACATGTCACAGTTCACAAATCAAGCAATTAAAATGTGCAGCTTCTCATTTTGCACATTGTCTTTTCATATTGTTCTTGTTTGTATTGCATCATTTTCTTCCTTTGTTACTTAATCTAATTCTTCTATTTTTCCCTCGTTTTCCATATTTTTTTCAGTTTTACTTCTAACTGTAAATGAGTTTTGCCAGAATTCCTGTAGCTGAGAGCTTTATTTGTTGCAGAAATTAAACCGAATCTTTACTTCATTTCTGCTGTTTCCTTTTTTCCTATAAAATAAGTTTGCCCTATTTCTTTATTACTAAAATGATTTTGTCCATATTTATAATTTTTTTAGTGTCAATTTTAAAACACTGGCATACTGTCTGGACCAATGTACAACAGTCCTGGCAAATGCATTATATGCAGTTCCTTTTTCCACAGTGTCAATGTTCACCTTCTGAAATACCAGATCCACTGGTTCAGGAGCCAGCAAAGCTGTATATTTCCTGTCTTTAAGTCGTATAATTGTTATATATCCCCCTTCATTTTTCAAGGTTATGCTCCTTGTACTGTCATTTTCTTGTGTTATTGAGTCCCTCTGGTTTTGGAGTGCAGTTTTGGCTTTACTTTTTGTAGCTACTTGAGAAGGAGAAGCAGTTTACTTTTCTGGAAGCCCTCTTGTGTACTGTCACTTGTAGAGCTTCTCACATGTGCGAACAGTGATGAGGCAGAGCATTGTTTTAAAGTGTAAGGCTACCCTTGAGGGAACAGTGTCTGCTTTTGGACTGCTGTTTTTGTGTTTGCTTTTAGAAAGCACTGTTGTATGTACCATAGTGCACTTTTATTTGGCAGCTTGTACTTGATCAACAACCTTTTCAGTGAGCAATAGTTTTTCTTCTCTAATCTGTGACCTCAATAGGTGTGCGTTTTAGTTTGGAAAGTGGGGGGTTACAGTGGGACTTTCACCCTACAAAAAATGGGCTTGCTAAAAGTTGTTTTCAGGCTTTTCAATCTCTCTCATCGTTTTCTGAGTGTGTGCTACTTCTCTAAATCCTACGGTAGTAGCCGCTTTCAAATTTAAATTCATGGTAACTAACAAAACAAACTTTGCTCATAATCCAAAATGTCAACAACCGAAATAATCTATTTTTATTTATTTATTGATATTTTGTTACCGGAAAAGTCAGACTGGGCACAGGTGCCCTTTTTCTGCAGAGGCAGAGGAGAAAAGCTCCAAGGTAACAAATGTTAATACAATCAATATTTACAAAGTTCTAAAAGCAACTGTTAAACAGAGAGTACTGGAATGGAACCTTAATTAAGCAAATGAGTACGGAATATAGATAATCTTAAGAAGATGAACTGGTGAGGAAGGTAGGGTAGTAGTTTGAATTTGTTTAAGTTAATTGGTTTTTGGAAGTGGTGGTGGGTCTGGTAAGTTTTTTTGCAAGTGAATCTGGCAACTTTGCTGTAGCATTATTCAAGTTTAGAACTAAGTGAGACTTGTAGGTTAGTCATGAGATGAGTGCAATATAGGAGCAACTTTGCTGTAGGTCATGAGATGTTTAGAATATAGTGAGGGCAAAAGGTTAGTCATGAGATGAGCTTATTCTTGTGGGGAATGCTTTGACTATGCAAGGGATCATAAATGCCTATAGTTTGTTAAAAACTAATAAATGTGAAAAATAAAGTGCAAAAGTGATTTTATTCCTCCATACCAATATAAGCATATAAAATGTTTTTAAATGTTGAATTTTTTTGCTTTTAATGCTTTTTGTGATTTTATGCATAAGTATAAGTATAAGTATAATAAGAATAAGAGGAAATGGAAGGAACTCAGGAACTTCAGGCAATGATGATTGAATTATTAAACCATCTGATGTAAGTGGTAAGATGATGGTGATGAATAATATTGCTAAATATTATAAATGTGTATGGACATTGGATGATATCAATACCTATGTTGATATGAATATATTAATATATGTATATACAATGACACCCCTTGTATCTAAGAGAGGAGGTTAATTTTTTTTCACAAAATGACAAAGATAAAAATTTAATACTGATGACACAGTGAGTTGGCTTTTTTTTTCACTTCTTCAAAAAAATCAAAAAAGGGTTGACCCACCTGGTGGTAGGCTATATTGTATCTCAAAATATTTTTTTTATCTAATATTGGGAAATTTTGCATGAATATTTATTCCTTATGTAATCAAGTTACCTAGTTATATTAGGGATGGTTTTTTTTTGGAAAACAATGGAGTGCAGATATGTTTTTTATAAGTGTTGATGTTGTTAGTTTGTATACTAACTTAGTGTCAGTTTGGACTAGAAGCAGTAAAATATTTTTTGGGTGATAGTCCAGTAACGTATTGTATTATCGAAATATTGGAATTTTGTTTGAATAATAATTTTTTTATGTTTAATGAACAATTATACAGACAAATCAAGGGCACTGCCATTGGGGCATCTTTTGCCCCCATGTATGCCAACCTGATGGGTTTGTATGAGTTAGAATGGTTATATCATATAGATTTTTTTTTAAATTATGTAGTCAGTTATTTTCGTTTTATAGATGATCTTGTTTTTATTTGTAAAGGTGGGATATCTTATGTTGGTCAGTTTATAGAAGTTATGCAACATAATAGATTTGGATTTTCCTTTGACGGCATACAGGTGGGCAAAGATATAACATTTTTAGACATACATCTGATTTTGGAGGACAGCAATATTTTACGTACATCTGTGCATAGAAAATTTGCTGATAGTAATCAGTATTTGATAGGGACTAGCTGTCATCCAGTTCATACTTTGGTCTCCCTGCCCTATGGGGAATGTATGAGACTTAGACGGCTACGTAATACTGACATGGACTTCTTTAAAGAAATTAGTGTGACTAGTGAGATGTTTAGATTGAGGGGCTATAGTGAAGCTAGTATTCAAACAGCTATATATAAGGTTATTAATGAACAACATAAAGTTGGTACTTTATGGAAGTAAGGGGTATAAGTTAGATGTTAGAAATCAAGAGAAAAGACTAGTTTATTTTGTCTCTACATATAGTGTTTTCAGTGATGTTTTAATACATATTGTTAAACACTACTGGAATTTTTTGTTTAGATCAATGGACCTAAAAAATTTTATTGTCCAAGTCTTTAGGCATCTCATTTCATAGAGGTAGGAAGTTAAAAGACATTTTGGTACATAATAAATTTAAATATCACACTGAGACATTACAGTATAGGACCATGCAGAGACTAGGAACTTCACCCTGTGGTCATTGCAATGTATGTCATTGTATTGTTCCAACTAAAATCGCCATGTATTTGAGGTTAAAAATATATATAGCTGTAATACTGAAGGTATTATTTATGCATTGAAATGTCCGTGTAACCTTGTATATATAGGAGAAAGTAAAAGGAAGTTTAAAACTAGACTGCAGGAGCATATCAGGAATATTATAAATAATGAAGACGATAGCCCTGTTGCTAAACATTTTATGCTGGTTCACAATTCTAATCCAAATGGGTTACAAGCCACTATCTTAGAACATATTATGAAGGGTGTATTTTCTGATGATTTGTATAAAAAGAAGTGGTTATATAAAGAAAGTATTTTTATTTTGAAATATGACACCATTTCCTCAGGGTCTGAATGTGGAATGTAACTGGAGGCTTCTTGTCTGAAGAGAACGTAGTATTAAGTATTTTTTAATGTTTATTGATTAATTGGTTTAGGCTGCTTGTTTAATTGTCAGATGTATTAGGGCATATAAACTGTGTAAGTTATGTGATGTTTTATACTCCTTGAAGGCGGTTGCCGAAGCGCTAGAGGTGCAATAAACTGGTGTTTTAAGTGGATTCTTCGTCTGTGGTCTTCAGTTTTATCTTTTTTCCTTTTGGTTCGTGCAGTGGCTAACTGACAGAACCTACACTGTAAAAGTAGCCAACTTCAAATCCAGCTCCAGACAAGTGAGTACCGCGTTCAGTCCTGTGATGGCACTTGTTTGGCATCTACTTCTCTGAAGTACAAGCCAACACTAAGGGACTCTGGCTAACAAAGTTCACAGATGACTACAAACCGGGAGCCATTATTGAATCCCCAAATGATGTGGATATTCTACAAAAGGGCCTTGCATAAACAGAGGCTTTGTGCCAGAGCCATGGGCTTAAGCTCAGTGCCAGGAAATGTATAGTTATCCCCTTTCGGGAAAAAACCTGTACCTGTGAATTACCACATAGGTGGCAGTACACTAAACACCGAAAGTGTGATAAGAGACTTGGGGACAAAGGTGGACAGTGGTCTCACCTTCGATGACCACATCGCCACAGCAGTCAGGAAATCCTTCTATGTGGCACTCATCATCACTAATGGCTTTTCATCCAGAAAAAGGGAGGTTATTGTCCCACTGGTACTCATCCCTCATTAGACCCATTATAGAATACAATGCCCCGTTTGGTATGTACCTCTCAAGACGCCTGCAACAACTGGAAAGGCCACAGAAGTACCTCACTAAAAGAATCACAGGCCTAAAGCAGATGCCCTATACTGACCATCTAAAAAAACTCCAGCTATACTGTGTCACATATCATCTACTCAGGTGCAATCTCTGCTTAACATACAAGGCCATGTCAAACCCAGAGCTGTTGGACAGGGTACACTTAAAGAAATCCCAATCCCTCAGAGCCACACGCTCCAAGGATCTAAACCTTGTCATCACAATGAACAAAACATGCTGGAGGGATGGGTTCCTAACCCAGAGACTCCCCAGACTCTGGAATAGACTGCCCATACATTTCAAGCAGAGCACCTCTTTGGCCCTCTTCAGAAGGAACCTTGATGACTGGATGGGAGATATGAAATTCACCCCGGGGATCATGTCAGTCACCCTGCTAGACAGGTGTCCAGGGAAGTAAATTATTGTGGGAAGAAATAGCCAGGGAATTGTTATGGCTAGGCTTGAGTAGGCCCTAGGGCCGATAGCCTAGTACCAACCTATGAACCATAGAGATGGAATGTTTGATTTCTTGATTGCTCTATTAATTTAGGACAGTCGCAGGATAGGCTCTGGAACTGGCAGCTAGCTTGAGGTACTTTGCTGGGTGAGTGTCTGCAAAAGGAGAACAGTGATTCAGTTTAAGGAATAATGATATGATGTAGGAGGTCTAGATGGGTTATGGGGTGACACACGGGTGTTTCCTGTCTGAGGGAAGGGCACATCAGGGTTGTTGAGGGCTTTAACACTTTCGATAAAATGTGTGTTTAACACACTGAAAAAGCTGCTGTATTTATTTGTGGCAGGATTAAAAGTCATAGTTGTTCTGTGATGGAGTTGTAGTTTTAATAGAATCAAATGAAACAAAACAGCTCGTAGGAGAAACGAGAATACTTTTAATAAGACTTTGTTAAAACCATAAACCCAAGTATCTCTATACTTGAAACCTCTTCAGGGTCTGTCCAAAATCTGTGATCTCAGTGTTTGTGAAATAAAAATCATTGTGCATGTTTTCTGTGACAAAAATATATGAATGTGCAAAAGCAAGGGAGATATATTCTTTAGGAATATATCATGAGAGTCATTCAGTCCCAACTTGGTGTACACTGAAGCTGGCTAGGGTATAAATGCCACAGAAGGATGAAACTGGTATACCATTTTTGTATGAAAGTATGGGGATCATTATTTGGGGAGGAAAATGCATTCTGGAAATATGGGCTGATGTGTTTTGGATGTAGTTCTCATTTTAGTTGGAGCTGGTCAGGCTTGGTTAACAATGAATAACAAATTTAAGTAATGGACAGCTGTAAGTGAATAGTGCATAGTGAGAGTTTAAAGTTTGTTTAGCATGGAAAACTCTTTATCCCTTTTAGCAAGTACATTTTAGAAGAAGGAATCAATACTGAACTGTTTTTATTGCAATGTGTTATGCATGCCTTGAGAAAACAATGGTTTCAAAATGAACATACTGCCATTTGGATAGAGGAGATAATCTCAGACTGAGCAGTTAAGTGAACTTAAAGTACTTTCTACAGACATCTCATAATGGTATTTTCTCAACAGTCCGTTATTAGCCACACTGAGCTGGGGTGCATTATTGTTTGGATTGAAAATAAGTTGTCTTCCAACAAAATCTAGAAAGAATGTAAAACTTTGATCAAAGCATCTCTGAAGGGAAGGGAGCAAGGGTGTTAAAAAATGTAATTCTCACTATACAACTAAACAGGCTAAAAAATGGAAAAGGAGGACTGTTTGAAGGTTGGATAGATATAGCTGGTTCAGAACTATCACTGCAGTTGAAAATAAATTTTTCTTTTTAAGTAGATCTACAATGTGAGAGAAAATGGAATGTATAAAAAGTTAGAGATGGATGGCAAGGGAGTTGAACAGTTGTTACTGTATGTGCGATGCAGTTCAGTGGGGAAAATTGATTTCCATTACAGAGTATCAATTGGCATAGAAGAATTTGTAAATAGTAAAAAGTAAAGTAAAATACTTCTATATAAGCCACAAAAAAACTTTGAAGCTGGTACACTGTTTTTTTTTTTTTTTTTTTTGAGCTAAAAACATGCAACCCTGGAGAAACGCATCACTTTTTAAATATTGGTCAGCCAGTAAAGAGCCAGTAAAGACTATCAATTAGAAACACAGATCTATATAAAAAATTGGTGCAAAATATTTCATAAGGGTGGCCACGGTGGTACAGCTGTTAGCATTGCCGCCTCACAGCAAGAGGTTTTCCGGTTTGATCCTCGACTGGGGTGCCTTCTGTGCGGAGTCTGCATGTCCTCCCTGTTGTCGCGTGGATTTCCTCCTGGTGCTCCGGTTTCCTCCCACATCCCAAAGACATGCTGTAGGTAGATTGGACACTCTCTAAATTGGCCCTAGGTATGTGTGTGTGTGCCTTCTATGGAAGGTTGGGCGCGGGGCTGGCAACTTGGCACCATAAAACTCCACTGCTGATCATAAATGGACAGGTGGTCCACTGTGGCAACCCCTAACCAGGGAAAAAAAACAAAAGAAGGTGCAAAATATTTCATAAGAAATGACCCCTTTTTCTTGGTGTAATACATTTGGGCACATAGTATCATATTTCATATGGAAAAAAGCTTTATGCTTCAGTCAGTCGCTTTCTGTATTTCTTTCCCTTTCTAGGGGTACCATATATGAAATTCTACATCTTCAGCCACTTGTGGCTCCTGAATGTTCCAGATTTAACTGTTGTGCAATACTTGCAGCTGAATTACTTGGAATTTGTATTCTCAGTTTGCATGTTTTGCGTGTATGCCATTTTGAAGAGAGTATGTGGACATAAGTACCACATACTACATTTGTCATGCAATTTACTCCTCGTACTTTGCAGATATAGGTTCATAGGTAGGTACTAGGCTATTGGACCTAGGGCATAATTAAGCCTAGCCAAAAATATTGTGCTATCGCCTCCCTCCCACGTGGTTTAGTTACCTACGCCCCTGTCTAGCAGGTCCACAGAAGTGATTCCTGGGGTGAATTTCTTGTTTCCCATCCACTCATCAAGATTTCTGCCAACGAGGAGCTCTGCCTTACATATATATGGGGACCTTATTCCAGAGCAAGGGGAGTCTCTGGAACACAAATCTGTTCCTCCAACACGTCCTGTTTATTGATGATGGCAGGTTTATGTCCCTTGAGCGTGAAGCACTGGTGAATTGGGTTTTCCTTAGGTGGAGCATTTCTAGCAATTCAGGGTTTGACATAGCCTTGTATGTCAGGCAGAGATCACCTCTGAGTAACCGGTACGCGACTGAGTACAGTCTGGCATAGGGCACCTGTTTAAGGCCCGTTATCCTCTTTGTGAGGTACTTTTGAGGCCTCTCCAGTTGTTGCAGATGTCTTGTTAGGTACATCCCGAACGGGGCATTATATTCAATAATGGGTCTAATGAGGGATGAGTATAGGGGGACAATAACTTCCTTATTCCTAGATGCAAACCCTTTTGTGATAAGGTGGACCATGTAGAAGGATTTTCTAACCACTTTGGCAATGTGGTTGTCGAAGGAGAGGTTACTATCTACCTGAGTCCCTAGGTCTCTTATCACACTTTCTGTGATAAGTGGGCTGCCACCTGTGTTGCAGTTCATAGGTAATTGATTTTTCGTAAAGGGGATAACAATACACTTTTTGGCATTTAGTTTGAGGCCATGGTTTTGGCACCACATATCTGTATCCGTAAGACCCTTTTGAAGGATGTCTATGTCAATAGGAGTCTCGATTATGGCACCCAGTTTGCAATCTGCAAACTTTGTGAGCCATACTCCCTCCATGTTTGCTTGTACCTCAGAGAAATAGATACGAAACAGGAGGGGTCCCAGGCCTGAGCCCTGTGGTACACCACTAGTCACAGGTTTGGAGTCTGATCTAGCATTTCCTATTCTCACTGAATGGGTTCTATCCATGAGCCAGTTAACGACCCAACTTGTAACGTAGGGGTTTATGTTTAGGTTGGTGAGTTTGTCTATAATTCCCAAGTGGGGAATGGTATCGAAGGCCTTTGCAAGATCAAGGTATGCTGTGTGAACCACCTTTCCCTCATCTATTGCTTTAGTGATCATTTCGAAGAAGTCAACCAGATTTAGGAGACATGACTTTACAAACCCAAACTGGGTGGGGTCGTTTGAGTTCCATGATGATGCGTTCCATGACGTTGCAGATGAGACTTGTCAAGCTGATGGGGCGGTAATTTCCAGGGTCAGTGGTTGCACCTCCTTTATGGAGTGGGATGACTGTTGCCGTGTGCCACTCTGTGGGCATATAGCCAGAGGTGAGGCTGTGGTTAAACATGGCATTAAGGTGAGGGGTTAATTCATTTTGGAGCTCATGTAGCATGCAGCCTGGGATGCTGTCTGGTCCCATGGATGCTGTGTTTCTTGCCTTGGAGAGTGCTGTTTTCACCTGGGTGTCTGTGATTTTAGGGGCAGCACAATCTTCTGGTATGGATATGAGCCCTTTGGGGGGAGAGGGTGGGGTGGGGTGAATATCTGCTAATATATTGTCTATCAGTTGGTTCTGCGAATTTTTAAGCATTATGCTGTAGCTCGGAGCAGATCTGAGAGTTGCTATTAAGGTTTTTGACATAGCTAAAAAATGCTTTGTGATGGTCTTTGGTGTCTGTTGCGATTTTTATTTCAAAGCTCACCTTAGAGATTTTTATGGGGGTTCTTAGTTTTTTGCTAAGGTTTGTCAGGGAGCCCCTCCATTCCTGGGTTTTTACTTTTTTTTGCAGTAATTTCTTCCTTCTATTATAGAGCTTGTTTATGGCCAGGGGTCCACCAGACTGGTTTCCTCTTTTTGGAGGAGTGGGTCTTGGTCTTGTTCAGGATAGCACGGTCCATGCACTCATGTAGGTGCTTGTAGAGTTCTTTTGTGTAGGGTATAGCAGATTCAGTCATATTGACATTCTGCGTGGGAGTAACAAAGTTTGCTACTTCTGTTTTGAGTAGCATAAAGTTCGCTTTGGAGAAGTTTTTAACCATGGTTTCTTTTGGGACAGAGGATGGGGGTGGTATGTGGATATCTAGGGTGATGGGTTTATGGTCAGATCTGACCAATGAGGAATTTACCGCAGGTGTGGAGCATTTGTCCCCCATGTTGGTGATGACCAGGTCAAGTATATTTTTACCTCTTGTGGGGGTGTTTACAAGCTCGTCCAGAGCATTGGAGTTAATGTATTCCAGGAAGCGCTGAGCAATGGTATTTGTACTTTCTTAGTTTTCCCAATTGATGTTTGGGTAATTGAATTCACCTAGTATAAGGGTGTTTGGTTGGACACTCATGTTTTCCAATACCTCGAGGAAAGTGAAGTGAGTGTCCTGGGGCTGGGAAGGTGATCTGCTGCAACTGCAATCTGTATTGCAGTTTTGCCCATTGTCAGTTGCACTTGGATGATCTCCGAGCTATCTTACTTTGCAACTAGTCTGGAGGTGAGGTTATCCTTGATTGAATATGGATACCCCTCCTCCCTTTTGTATTTCGGTCCAGGTTTTGCAGCTGAAATGTGTGGTATAAGTTGTAGCCTGGAATCGCTGGGGTGCTGTCTTGAGCCTTGAAACCAGGTCTCAGTTACTGCACAAATATCAGTGTTCTCCATGTTGAGGAGTGCCTCGAAAGCGTGCATTTTGAGGTTTAAACTCCTAGTGTTTCACAACATGACCCTCCGTTTATTATCGCTAGTACTTGTTACGGCGGTGGATTTGTTTTTTGAGCCTTGCCTAAAAAAGGCACTATGGGAGTGGCAAGAGCCTTTGCCAGTATCCTGAATCCCAGGAGTGACAGGTGCAAGCCATCTCTGGCGAAGCATTGAGGCTTGTCGAGCATGTTATCCCAGGAAGACAGATACTGGATCCCCTTTGAATGACACCAAAAACTTAGCCAATTGTTAAAATTTATTTTTTCCTTGTACTGTGGTATCATACTTGGTGAGAGTAAGATGCTACTCAGGGCTAGGGTCATACCTGCCTTGATTACATAATCAGAGAGCTCTTCTATGTCCCTTTTCATGTAGTCCAGGGAGGTACGTCTCGGGTCATTCACACCAATATGGATAATGACAGAGTCGTATTTGTACTTGTTGTGGAGTGACCTGAGTGCGTTGGCAGATTCTAGCGCCCGACAGGCAACTGACAGTGACTTTCTCTTTATCCAGCCTGGCGAGAGGGACATCGGTGTGCCTGACTGTGGAGTCACCTATTACAAGTGTGTTAGGTATGGTGTTTTGCCATAGGGCTGTGGTTGTGTGGCACACTGGTTTGTGTGTTTGTGGGTGTAGGTTGCTTGCGTTTGTGCTTTGGAGGTCTGTGTTATTTCCACAGATTTTTATTTAGAGCATCAGAATGTCTTTTTGTATCTATGTGTGGGGTTAGCAGTTGCATGTATGGTGGGTCTGTGTGTAGTAAGTGGTGTGCTGCAGGTTGGTACCTTCTCCTCTTGACTGTCAGTAACCGTCGTGACTGGAGAGAGCTTTGTCTCAGGTTTAGCTATGCAAGTGCATCTCTCGCAGATTTTGATGTCTTGTGGTAGGAGGAGAAGGTTGTTTGTGTACATGAGGCAGTTGTGACATTACCTCAGGATGCCCAAATTCATCAAGTGCACAGGAGAACACACTGGGAGCTGGCTCTTGGACATGCCTGAATGGGTTATTCTTATTTACCTGGTGGGGAAAGTAATTGGACTGTTACCTACAAAACAACTGTTGGGGTTTGAGTACTATAGTTTTAGTGCTTTTGTCTCCTTTTGGGGCAAGTGCTAGTCTGAAAGCGCTGATTTTGAGTGCTGAATCTGGAAGAACTGGCTAGTACTAAGGAAAAAACTGAAGAGTAGACTCAGTGGCGCCAGGGATAGTTTAACCCTAGCTAACTGCCGCTGCGCTTTGTGCAAAACCGTGCAAATGTGGTTTTTATATCAGGAAGATTAAAGAGAGGGAAATTAGCCCAAAATGGCGCCAATAGAACTACAGTTTCTGGGCAGAAACCACTCCTCCAAGGACAGGTAGGCTGTTCAGAGCTCCCCACTCTGACTGGTAAACAAAGAAACATCTTTTTTGCCCAAGTAAGGTATGGCCAACACAGAACCTTAAACACAGTCCATGTACCAGCAGGTATCTGAAACTGGACTTTTCTAGTTCAGTAAGGCGGGAAAATAGCAAGATTTCTTTTGTTTTTTACAGGAAGACAGTAGGAACAGGTGAAAAAACAACTTTTACAGTGCAGTAATGGCTGTCGCATGTGAGTGGGAAGCCAGAGACAATTAAAAAATACAATTTACAGCAAAAATGACTTATTAAAAGTGCAGGCACAAATAAATGCAATTTTCCACTGATCTTGAACTGTGTGGTTACTTAAATGACTTTACAGCTATTACATTTATACATTCCTTTCTTTTACTGTATGGATCATGCTAATGTGTCAGTGGTCACCAAACTCTGTAAGTTTCTGGCATTATAATATAAAGAAGTTATCTTTTCTGATAAGGTTGCTCACATTTTGTGGTAAGATTTTGCACAAATTGTAATCACTTTCCAGCAATTTTCAATATGTATTCTCTATTTCCATTAATAGTTTTCAAAATACATTGCACTTGTTTTGCCATCATTTTGTAATTTTATTAAAGCCACCTTGTTTCATATATTACTTGTTACCCTGGAGACTGCTTTATATACAACAGTAAAATAAATTCATATCCTTTATCCAGCCTTTTTGAACACATCTCTTTCATGGTTACTACCCAGTGTAATGTTCCTTTTGGCCCTTAGAAACTCATTCTGTGGAAGGGATTTCCGTAAATGTGTAGGGTGCTGTTGGTCAACTGACCAAAAAAGGTTTGTTGCTATTTTTCTGTGAAAGGATGATTCATATCTGGTTTATGGGATTATCCATATGTGAATGATAAGCCTAGAGATTTATCTAGCTCTTCAAAGCATTATGAAACGGTTGAATTCTTCCCTGACATACAGAAATCAAGTTTTTGATGTACCTGGGCCACACATGTGCATATGCTTATCTGAAACGTGCACCCATGGCTACACCTATTCCATCCATTCATCCATTTACACCCCCTTTTTCCCATTTTTGCACATGGGATCAGGGTGCCACTTAATAACAGCCATTTAGAGCCTAGGCGCACACTACTGGGTGGCTAACCCTGCCATAGTTGATCTTGCACACCACACACGTGTATGCACACACACTTATGATGAATTTAAAGTGTGTAATTCACCTACTGCATGTCTTTGGAATGTGTGAGGAAACCCACGCGAACATGGGGAGGATATGCAGACTCCACACAGAAGGCACTCCAGCCAAGAATCGAACCAGGCAATTACTTGCTGTGAGGTGACAGCGCTATCTGCTGCACCACTGTGTTTGAAAAAACACTTGGCCACTAAAAGTCAATATGTTGAAAACAAAAACTAAACTCCTTCTCCAGATCCTGTTTGCAATTGATGTGTAAAGAGATTGAATATCCACCAGGGCTCAGTAATAATCGTTGCACACTGTATCTTTAATTTGTGACAAGTATGAAGTGCCCCCTTCTTGTCACCATACCTACGTATGAAATGCAGAGTCATCTGAGAGCTTTGCTCAACAAGTAGGTACAGTGATTGTTTGCAGCCAGGGTATTTGAGCAGGATAATGTAATAGTGGAGATGTTGAAGTCTCTCTTTCTCTACTGTTGTATTACACTGTTATGCAGTCTTGCACTCAGTATATCTAGAGACACAGGGTGTATGGAGATGTGGCAATTCTATCTCTTGTGAAAAGTAGTGGTGTGGGTTTCAAGCTTGTCAATCTGTGGAATGGAACTTGAAGACTGCCGCATCACTCGATAGCCCTGTAACTTCCATAATGTAAGAATTCGACTTTATTACCTATGGTTTGAATAAGGATTCAAAAAGTGTACCTTTGTCTGTGTAAGAGTTCAGAAGTATAACTTTTACTCTGTGTCACACACTTTCTAGCATACGCTGTTGGTCAGCCATGATGATATCTTTGTGCACTTTAGGAAGTCCATGGAAATAAGGCTGTTCTGGATGGTGTGTGTGTGTGTGTGTGTGTGTGTGTGTGTGTGTGTGTGTGTGTGTGTGTGTGTGTGTGTGTGTGTGTGTGTGTGTGTGTGTGTGTGTAGAGCCTACATAATCCAGTATTATGAATCCTAAGGTTTTAGTATTATGAATCCTAAGGCTTTCCTCCTATTTAACAATTTCCTTGTATAAATCTGACATGGAGACTATTTTAAGACGTCATAATGCTTAATGTGTGATAGCTTATAGCACATTTCTGTATTTTTCCTTGCCAGAAATGTAGATGAGGTTCCGATTTTTTTTTTTCTGAAAGAAAGCCACAGTTCCATCCACTGTTGATGTTTTCAGTTATACTGGTCTTTTTTTCCATATGTTTTATGGCCACTTTGGCTTTGTACAACAATGAATGAAAAGCAGGAGTGCAGATAACTTTGGAGAGTAACCACATACTTGCTTCAGCCCAGTTAAAACTGGGCTAAAGCAAGTTCATGGTTACTCTCCAAAGTTATCTGCGTTCGTGGTTACTCTCCAAAGTTATCTGCACTCCTGTTTTTCGTTACTGTTTTTTTTGGAGGGCTACCGTCTTTTTTGTATAACAATTCCTATTCAAAAGTTACTTGAGAATGGTGTAACTTGATGGTATAAAACATGATTCATTCCTAAAGTCTGGTACTGATGACTTTCTATATAATGCACATGTTATTTTGATACATTTTCGTTCAGCAAATCGATCTTTAACATAATCAAGTTTCATAAATACTCTGGTCTTTCAAATTGTCATTCGTAATGGTATCATCTGAGTATACTTCTTACTTGTACTCAAGCCATTGTGGGGTAAAAATTAAGATATAATTTCTTAAAATCAGTTGTAGGGTCAGGGTCATAGAGTAGGACATTAAATTACATATTCCATAAAATATTTTTTTTATTTCTGATGAGAAATTTCAAATGATTAGTTCGACAGCTAGTGGGGAGATTAAAGCTTTGACCTGTTAATAAGCTGCCTCTTTTTGTACAGGGTTTGATTCCTTCAGCTTTCATTTGCCTACTGTGTGGGTTTGAGAAAGTTAATTAGCTTCCTTTTAGTGCTTTGGGGCAATTGGGAAATTGAGCTGGACTCCTCAATGGCCTCTGGACTGTATGCCTGGTGACTGTCTATGAACCCAAATCCAAGTGCATCACCAAAGATGGATAGCATATGGAATACCGGTTAAAACACTAGAAAGAAAGAAAGGAAAAGAAACTTACTACTGCCAACTTATTATTTATTTATTTATTTTTTATATTTAAGTACTTGTGTCCGCACGCAATATACTGGACTTTAGTAAATGTTCAATACATGTCACTGGAGTTTTGTAGACAAAACAAGTTGAGAAAAGCTTTAAATATATGTACAATATTTATATAGATTTATCTCAAGGGTCACAATTTTATAACACTTTTTTATAAGTAATTACTAAGCTAACACCCTTTGTGGGTCATTTTAAGCCTAGTCAATTTTTCTTTCAAATATGAGAATCAAGCCCTCTACCTTGTATCTGGAAAGTAAACTACTTAACGCTATGCAAACTCACAACTCTAAAATATGTTAGCCCTGAAATTGTGCCAGTAATTCATTTCAACTACCAAAGTAATTATTTCTCTCCATTTAAAGTTTTAAAATCATCTCCAAGTTTATTAATCCGGACGTGATCTATTGAAGAGGAAAATGATTACATGTCTGTACAATAATAATTAGGGCAATGCAGTGGTACAATGCTTATTGTTGTTGCCTTACAGTAAGAGGTTCTCTGGTTCGATTCTCAGCTGGGGTGCCTTCTGAGCAGAGTCTGCATATCCTCCCTGTATTCGTGTGGGTTTCCTCCAAGTGCTCTGGTTTCCTCCCACATCCAAAAAGACATGCATGTGGAGCTTTTCTTCCTGGGTCTCCACTGAAAATGGTCACTGTCCCAGACCGACTTTCCCAGTAAACAAATTATGCATTATTATAAATAAATAATGCCTTTGCTATATCTTTACAACTAATCACGTATTGGTATTCATGTATTCTTATATTTAATAAGTTTTCCTACATGGAGACCACTGCATTGAGTGCAAAATGCTGTTGGACCACAAACTTGCTGACACAATTAAAATACTCCTTATATAGTTATACTAATGTCATAATTGCCCACAGTAATAAAAGGAACATGGATCTGCGGTGGTGGTGCTGCGGTAGCATTGTCGCCTCATAGCAAGACGTTGTCCTGTTCGATTCTCAGCTAGAGCGTCTTCTGTTCTGTGTGGAGGCATACGTGAATGGGGCGTGCCTTCGTTGAAGGTTGTGCGTCAGGGCTGGTAACCCGGTACGTAAAAATCCACTACCAGTCATTAATGGACCGGAGTTTCGCTGTGGTGACCCTTAACCGGGAAAAGCCGAAAGACACAAACAATAAAAGGAACATTGAAATCTACGTTGTCTACGTATTGTACATTTAAACATACCTTGTGTCCTGTTATGAATGTAACTTACTTTAAATCCATCATGATTTTATTTGAATGATTTTAAATTTCTTGCTTTTTTGCTTACAAAGTAAGGTTCTTGCCCAATTATTGTAGAAACTTGTTTCCTAAAACAATGTTTTAATTAGTTTTAACTTTATTTGATAGTACTGCTGTCAGTAGTGTGGTGAGACAAGTAACTGTATGTTTTCTATTAAACTGATTATTCTATTTAATTACTGAAACAATTGTATGTATAGTAGGTTTGTAAATGGAGGGAGATTTTATTTATTCTGAAACAAGCTCTGTTGCACGGGACTTAATTCCATGCAGAATCATTTTCCTGCAGAGTAGCAGAACTCTTTTTCAGAAGTGGTCTCTTCTCTAACAGATATTTACAATTTGTATTCGTGCTAAATTCCCATTTTAAAGATATCCCCCAAAATAGAAGAAGGTTTCTTATCACTTTGCAGCATAAGTCACTTTTTCATGCACAGTTACAGAACATCTCCCAGAAGGAGCTTTAAACACAAATGTTGAAATATATGTATTGATTGTAGTTTTGCATGTTAAATCCCTGTCTTTTAAAAAAGTAATGCAGCATATCTCCAAGAAACATGCCCAGTGGATATTTGGACACTGCAGTGTATAAAAATCTCTCTGCATTACCCTTTAAACTTTGTGTAAAATGTTGAATGCAGTAACTCACTACAGGTTAAAATGTCTATTTTTTTTCTGGCATCTCCTTGAGGAAAGCAGCAGATAGCAGAGGAAAGCAGCAGATAGCAGAGTGTTAAGTTGCTGGAGCAGGAAACTGTATGGAGGATACACCTGCAGAGAGGTGCAGTATAAAAACTGGTTAAACTGTTATTTGATGCTTCATTTGAAAAAATAGTAAAGAAAATTGGTCTTCAAATATGTTAAATACGTTGACCAGGCAGCAGTGAAGCAGCAGACACTGTGAACGTTGGGATAATAGACACAAGTGTTAAATTCTTGTAAATTTGTAGACCAGATTCAGAGCTTGAGGAGCATTGGCATTTGCCCGCGTCCAGCCACCTGGCCTCTGCTTAATCACAAAAGGCATCTCAGGAAGTGCCGAATAAAGCCCTCCTTAATAAATAAATAAATAATGGTGGTGATTGGCAGTCTGTGCTAAGGTAATGATCTGCTTAGTGCAGCTCACTGCTCCCTGAGAACTATAATTGTAGCAACCCAATATTGCAGTGATATCAGATTGGAGAGTCTATATTAAGGATATTTTGCACAGTCAGGTGTGAAGAATATCTTCAAAGAAATTAAAAAAATGTAAAATGATCACCTGACTGTAGCAATAATATTGCCGTGTTCTCAAATTAAATTGCTTTCCAGAAATCTTGGAATGTAGTGCTGAGCTGTAAGGTAGCTGAACTTGTTAGTTTATGCTTAGTGCTTCCCACCCGCCCCCAGGCATGATTCTAAAAAAAAAATTTTTGGCTACTATTTGTTTGTGCTGATTTGCAAACTGCTTACACTTGGGGGCTTATTCCCAGGTTATTTTATATTAGTGAAATGCTATGTCAACCTGATGGATTGCCAACTGGTTGACAGGATGCAGGAAACCAAAACAGGGGAGTTCTCTCAAAAGAGACCAGTCACCAGTGGAGTCTGCCAAGGTTGTGTGCTGGGATGTCTCATGTTTGTTATTACCTCTGGGAAGTAAAAGGATTTGTTGAGTTTTTGTCTTAGAAGCACTATGGGACTACTCTGTGATGTGCCTTGGCAAGTTGCCAAGGCACTTCTCATACAGGTGGGGACAATGATGTGCTTTATTCTGGCTGTAGTGCATTAGTATGTGCAGTGGTGGAGGTGCTTAAGGAAGAGAAGGAAGTCCTTTACACCAGAGTGGGTGGTAGTAATGAGATGAGTAGTGACCCTCATAGGGCACTGAATGTTGGGAAGACGTGCCAGAAACCAAAGCACAAAAGCACCAAAGATGAATGGACTCTTCCAAAATTGTGTTGTAAAAGTTAAATGTTGATCACAAATTGGCAAATAACTGGGACGTGTACTCTGTACCCAACTTTATTCTGGAAGATGAAAAAGCCGAGTGTTTGTGTTTAAAGAATTGTTGAGCACAGCAGGCAAAAGCTACCGGACTTGTATCTTGCTTTTGTCTGGAAGATTTAAAAAAAAAAAAAAAACTTTTTTTTTTTTAATTTGTGCTGAGCAGAGGCACCAATGACATTTCTGACTTCACAGGTGTCATGAAACCTTATCCAAATGTGCACAGCAGTTTGAGACATTTGTATTAATAAATTTGCATAGGCTTGGAGAGCAGATGATTTTGGTGACATGACTATATCCCAGGCCTGTTTAGAGTTTCATTGATTGGCAGGGCATGTTATAATTTTGTCTATTTTTAGTACTATTTAACTATCTTTAAATCTGTGGCTTCTTAACAGGTGATGTGAACTCATGTCTGTCTTTATGTGAACACTAAAGAAATGTTTGGTTTAATGACCAAGCAAATGCTATATTCCTGGCATGTCTCTTAGCTATAGGAACTGAGCATTGTTTCAATTATTTCAGTATGGTAGCTTAATGAGTATATTGTTTTGAGAGCTAGAAATTACACTAGGAATCCTGGTAACCTCAAAAAGGAATGTGAGTAAATATAGTATGTGGTTTTCTTTACCATAAACAATAAGCTGCCTATCGTATGTCTCAGGAATGTGAACAAAGTACAAGACAGGGCACCAGTGTAACTGTGAGATTTTCAGTATTTTGCTTGAAAATGTAGTACTTTTGAGTGTTTGTGTATTTGACCCTTATGCTAATCTTCCATAAATTTTATTTGCAAATTATGGAATTAAGGTAGTTGTATTATTTTCTTAACACAAACTCAGCAAAGGCAAATTGTTCTGACTATCAGTTCCTCTACCAGGGTTGAGAACTGATCGACATGAAGCCATTTTCGGCTCACTCTGAGTAGGCACTCTTAAAATGTAAGGAATTACAAGAGCAGCAAAATAAAGTCAAAGTTATTACAAAGTCCAGACTAAAAACTGTTGCACAAATATTTAGTAAGTAATTGGGATTTTTAGGGTTGTAGATGAAACGTGAAAATGGCAGAAAGAAAACAGAAAAATAAAAGCAGACTGAGAACAGTGTTACAATATGTACAATGTTTATGTTAAATAGTTTGATAAGCTGCTATATTGATCTGCACTGAGTAAATGCTTCTTAAACCATTTTGAAAACTCTAAGGGGAAATCTTTTTCACTGAACAGAAGTGACTTTTTTTTATGCATGAGGTAAGCGCCCCCACCTCCCAACAAATGATCGGACACTCTCCAATCTTACATTTATTGACTATGGTTGCACAACAGTGGGGGAAAAGTGCAAAGTCCAGTAATACTGAATATGTGTTTTGGCCATTTACTTTTCACTAACAGCACTTGCTGAAATTACTTTTGCAGAATTATCATTTTTCCTATTGATAACACAATACAAGTTACAAAGTAAAGTAAGTAGTTTTAAGACAGATGACGTGAACTGCAAAATTAACTACACAGATTAAATATGTAGTGGAAAGGGGTAAGTAAGTGAACATGCTTTACATAATTTACATACTTTGTACAATAAACAGACAGATCCACCACAGTCCACCAAGCGCAAATAAATCCAGTCCTTGGAGTACGTGAAATTGAAATTTAATCGGCGAAGTCAGTAAAACACACCAAACAATAAAACTCATACAGGACGTTTTCGTCTTCAACTTTGTCAATACACAATGAAACAACTTTTGAGTCTGTATGTATATATATCCCAAAATTCCCTCCAAATCAGGCTAATTATCCAATAAAAACTTATCAATGTCAACCAATGGATTTTGTAACTAGTCAAATAAGTTAATAAATAAACCACAAATATTGATACATAAAATTTCCTATTACTGCCTATAAATACATAATAAATATATATGTAAGTTTGTTTAATACATATAATAAATACATGTTAAAAACATCCATAAATAAACTTTCCATTAAAATACAAGTGTAAAAATAAAATAGCAGCAGCACAACAGCACCATCTAGTGGAATACATGAACACTAAATTCATATGAGAAGAATTGGATAAATAAACTTGTAAATTGTAATAAATAGTTAAAATACTAAAGTAAATATGTAATTGGATGTTAAATAATTCATAAAGTTGTTGTTAAATTGAATAAAAAAAACAGAAGAAAATCAAATTTAACCACTAACTAAAGTTTTGCAGCCCTCAATTTTAATACAGGTGCAATTGAAACCATTTCATTGAGCCCAGGACTTCTCCCAGCGTCTAAAACCACTTGCCAGTATAGCTCTCTATACTCAATTTGGGTTTCCCACATGCCACCTCTTTGGTTCATAGGTACAACCTCTAAGACAAAGAATCCAAACTTTTGACACCCACACTTTACTGAATGTTTATATAGTGCATTCCTATCATTTTTTACCCTAATGTCATGTAAATGTTCGTAGATTCTTTGTTTAAGTTTCCTCTCACTTTTTCCTATATAAAAAGAGCTACATTTTTCACATATCGCAATATAAATAATACCTTTTGTTTCACAATTTACATGGGTATCTAAAAACAATTTCCTTTTTCTGGCATCCAAAAATATGTGGTCACCACCTATTAAATTTGTACAATATCTACACCTACCACATTTGAACAAACCTTTCTTTGTAGTTCTGTTCAACCTATCACCACCTTTGGTCCCAAACCTATTTTCTACTATATTCTTAATTGTTTTTCCTTTACGATATGTATAAGTGGGCTCCTTATCAAAAATACCCTCCAGGTCAGAAATCTTGGAAAAATTGTTCCATTCCCTTAGGAAAATCTTCCTAATTATACCTGAATTTCCATCAAAGGTAGTTACTAATCCAGAATCATATTTACTGGTGGGAATATTCTCAACATTTTCCTTATTTGTAATATCAGTTTTGCCCAAAATAGGTGCAAATTTGTCTTTCCTTTTTTCTTTTACTTCTCCTAAAATGGAATCAAATAACTCATGTGGGTACACTCTATTAAAGAGACATCTCAAGTATTTTACTTCCTCCAAAAATACTAAGTCATCAGATGTCATCCTACTTGCACGCACCAATTGTCCTTTAACCACCCCCTTCTTCTGATGAAAGGGGTGGCAACTGGAAAAGTGCAAGTAGGAATTTGAAAATGTCTCTTTTCTGTGAATCCTTGAGGTAAAATTACCATTTTTCTTACCAATTTTCACATCCAAGAAATGAAACTCATCTTGGTTAAAATTGGCTGTAAATCTTAAACTAGTGGTGTTGTCTAAATATAGTTTAAAGTTGTCAAACTCATTCTTGGTTCCATTCCAAACAAAACATAAATCATCTAAAAATCTAGAATATAAAACACAGTTACTATAGTAGGGTGAACTTAAAAGGAATTTCATTTCCCAATATGCCATAATTGTATTTGCAAATATTGGGGCACAATGAGCCCCCATTGCTACTCCTTTGACTTGCTTAAAATATTCACCCTGAAAATAAATAAAATTATTTCCATGAAGGTTAAAATATTTCTGAATTCATTGTGAGTAAACTTCCTACTAACTATTAGCATTTCTTCAAACCACAGCATACCTATATCATGCGGAATGCTTGTAAAAAGATCTATTACATCCATAGTAGCAAAAGCTATATTTTCAGTATATAAATTAGCCTTCAATCTTCTCAAAAAATCCCAAGAATCTTTTAAAATATTTGTGCTAGTTTCCAAAATGTTTTTAACCTTTTGGTCAACATATTTCACTAGTGGTGCTGTAACAGAGCCTTCAGCAGATACAATAGGCCTAAAAGGTGGGTTTAAACTGTCTATGTACTTTCGGGATACAAAAGATACAAGGGATCTTAGGTTTTTTCCACAATTTAGATACTGGTAAGTTTCTTTATCTATAGAGCCTTCCAACAACATATCGTATAACATAACATGAATTTTTTTGTAAGCTATGTTAATTTCATTGATGGAGGCTCTAGAATATTTATCAGTATCATTGAGTATTTCCATCATTTTTCCTTCATAAACAATAGTGTCCATTAGGACAATACCCCCACCTTTATCTGGTTTCATGACTCTTAGGTTTTTGTTATTAGAAATTTCTTTTAAAATAATATTTTCAGCTTGTGTTAGATTAGAATATGTCCTTTGTTGGGACAAACTCATTCTAATTTCATTTTCAACTTTACATTCAAAATTTCACAATTGTGGGTGTATGGGTGGGTTAAACATACTTTTTCTTTTCAAACCTTCCTGACTGAGACCAATATTTTTATCTTTGAGCATTAACTCTAAATTCTTTTTCCTAATAAATAGTTTAATGTCAATCAATAGTCTAAAAATGTCAGTTCCTTTTTTAGGAATGAAGGTAAACCCTTTTGAAAACAGTTGGAACCATCCTATATCTAATTTAATGTTAGTATAATTAAAAATATTAAAGTCACCAAATGTCCATTTGTTCCAGTCCTGAACAATACTTAACTCTACTTTATCATTATTTAGTTCCAAGCCTGTTCCTTCCTCAAAAAAGGTTGCCACCCCCTCCCCTTGTAGTTTTTTGAGTTATATACAACCCTTTCTTTTTCCATTAACCTTTCTGACCTTCTAAGTGGAGGGAATTCTTCATCTAAAATGTGTTGATCTATATTCTCTTCATCATTAATACATATAACATCATCTCCCTGTTCTTTTCTCCAATTACCAAACCCTTTCCTGTACAACTTCTTGGGTTTAGGGTATTGAACATTGTTATTATATTCTTCCACATCCCTACTGATTTTACCCATTTTCCTAGCATGTACTTCTTTACACTTTACTTCCACATTCTTTAGTAATTTGTTATATTTTTCTCTTTCACTTTCTACTGTATACATTAAATCACCTAAAACAGCTTTATTAATATTATCAATGTCCACTTGTAACTTTTCCATTTAATTTTCATTATTTTTGATAATTGCCTTCATTATACCAAAACCACAATTGTCGAACACAGTGTTTAATTCACGATGAAAGGCAGTACCCTCGAACACATTGTTCGGGTATTTGCATACTCTAAGCCCTTTAGGAACAATGTTAATAGATAAACAATGCTTTAGGTAATAATTGTCCATATCCAACAGTTTGTATTTATATAAATAAAAGTCCAGGTCATCCAACATAGAGTTGTAGCTCTTGTTGTATTTAGTTTGAAATCATATTTGATGTTTAAAATGTCTGTAACTAATTTGTCAGTACCTGAAAGGTTGTTAGCACTATTCGGTGCCTTCCGAAAACGAATCCTTTGTTCGTGACCCTCAATTGGTGTCTCGGAAGGTCCACAATCCTCATCCCTGGTAATATGGGGAAAGCCATCCAGACTAGAATTACCCAAACCAGCTGCTTCGTTACCATCCTGAACAGTAATTCTCATCTCCACCATTGTTGTGAAAATCACGCCGAAAAACCTCTTGGTTAGCTGGAACTAATGACGCTGACAGAAACGTAGCCATGGATTGGCTGAGCGGAGTGAGCAAACCGATCAGCTGGGTAAGCTGTCCAATGAGTTTGCGTAATTCTTCTGTATCAGACCCTCTCGGACAAGGATCTGCGCTTGAAGGAAGCTCCATAAAAACTTTTAAAACAAGTAAAGCAAGTGGCGCCAAAAAACACTAATAAACAGACAGATCCACCACAGTCCACCAAGCGCAAATAAATCCAGTCCTTGGAGTACGTGAAATTGAAATTTAATCGGCGAAGTCAGTAAAACACACCAAACAATAAAACGCATACAGGACGTTTTCGTCTTCAACTTTGTCAATACACAATGAAACAACTTTTGAGTCTGTATGTATATATATATATATATATATATATATATATATATATATATATATATATATATATATATATATATATATATCCCAAAATTCCCTCCAAATCAGGCTAATTATCCAATAAAAACTTATCAATGTCAACCAATGGATTTTGTAACTAGTCAAACTAGTCAACTTTATGAATTATTTAACATTCAATTCATTACATATTTACTTTAGTATTTTAACTATTTATTACAATTTACAAGTTTATTTATCCAATTCTTTAGTGGTGCTGTTTAGTGTGCTTATTTTTTTTTTTGGCCTGTTTATATTTTTTTTATTAGTTTTTTTATTTATATTTTTTTTTTTTATTTATATTTTAATATTATTTATATATGTATTAAACTTATATATATTATATTATGTATTATTTATATATATATATTTTATTTTTATTTATTATTTATTTAATTTATTAACTTATTTGTTTTTATATATTTATTATTTGATAAGTTTTTATTTTTAATATTGCCTGATTTGGAGGGGATTTTTGGGATATAAGGATGTTATAATTGTTGTTTCAAAGTTGTGAATGACAAAGTTGAATGAGGCTCTGTTTTATATTTGTTTGTGTTTTACTTTTAACTACATCATTATTAAACTTCAATTTCACACTCAGGACTGGATGATTTTGCGATTGGGTGGACTGGTGGGATCTGTCTGTTTATTAGTGTTTTTTGGCGCCATTTGCTTTACTTGTTTTAAATACTTTGTACAATAATTCTTGGTCACACATGTAAGCATGTACAGAGACGTCACTGTTTACTGTAGCGTGACAAAGAAAGTAATGGTATAAACAAGCTTGCCATGTTTGGTGTAGAGGGATAAAGCCCTGGCTATGGCCAGGGAGTCTGAATTCATTTAGTACCTTGGGCTGCTGCTGCAGCTGTCATGGAGAAGAAGAATTACTAGGCTTCCTTATTGCCTCTGTTTGATGAGGAAGAGAAGAGATTGTGTGCCTGGGCACAGTCTCCCTGGTTGAATTCCCCAGTGGTGGAGACTGGGAATTACACACAGGTGCTGTCTATAAGGGGGGTAGGGCCATTTGATTTACATGCATGTGGAGATGTATATGCAAATCATGACAACCCACACCATGCCAACCTTTTGGAAGCTACAAGCTTGTCTAGAGGATGTTGCTGCTTAAGACAGCCCTGATGCCTAGCATGTGGTTGACCACTGTCAGTCCTGGTTTGATTGACTCTTGCATCAGGGAATAAATGGGTTTCATTGTGGCATGGCAGGGGTGCAGGCCTCAATGTAAAATATGGTATAGTTCAATTCAAGTCAAATTGAAGTATAAACTAGAGAAGATTAAAAATGCCTAGAAAGGTTACATGACCTAGGTAATGCCACACTTGCAGGGCCAGTTGGATTGCAAGTAGTTTTTCAGGGAGGACTTAAGGTATTCTTTTGTAGATATACACCTAAGGTTGTGTTTGTGTTTTTCTCGAGTTTGCCAGTAGCAAAGGTGAACCTTGAAGTACTGAATCTAGTTTTTATCTTTATCTTTAAAATGTCTACTTATCTGCCTAGAGGTTATTTAAGTTCTAATGGAGATTGCATCCGAGAGTTGCAGATAAGGAAGGGCAGTCAGAGAATTATTATTTATGGATAAAACCTAAATGAATTGCATATTGATGGCAACTGAACTCTAGCAACTGCATTTTCCTTAATGACGGACAGTGGTATATCCTACTGTGATGACCAAAATAAAACTCTGATATGGGTTCATAGGTACTTACTAGACTGTTGATCTCCTGAGTATGTTAAGAAACTTAGCCTTGCATTCCCATGGTAGTTTTTTTGGTCCTTGTGTTTTGAATACGAGTATTCCAGAGGTGGGCAGAACAAGAATATTGTGGGGCATTTACTTGTAGCTCCTTTCCATGAGGTACTAAACCAGGTGTGAATTTGCAGTTTCCAATCCATTTGTCCAAATTGCATTTGTATAGAGTAAGAGATGCTTTGTTTTGTGTGGAATGTTTTATATTTTTTCCAGGGGAGTAAACAACCTAGTGAATAGATGAGCTGTATACAGCAAGGAATATGGCAAAAATGAGTTTATGGCCATCTCAACTGGAACTGTTGGTTATTAGTCTTGGCTTTATTTAGCCTGGCAAGTTCTTTATTGGTATTAAAACACTTTCCACATGTATATCAAGAATTATTTTTCAATAAAGCTATCAACTTTTTTATGCTGCTTATGTATTTGATGTGTGTTTAAAATGAAGAAGTGATGATAAGATTCTGATTGAAGTTAAGGTATGCTGTCATTCATTATGGCTTTAAGTATTAGACACTTAGTGCTTGTTTTAGGTATGGTTAACACTGATTTTGTTTTGAAGCATTTGGGTGGAGACTCTGAGATGAGCCAGCTTTGCTGAAAGAGAGGAAGCATGTTTGCCTCTGCCTCTTGAAGTTAATGGTCGCTAGTGAATGAACAGAAGAAACAATTTTAGGAATCCTCAGTATAGTGAAATAGCTTGGCAATACCACAGTGCTAGGCAGTGCCATTTACATAATAAAGAGAAGTGGTCTCAGCGCTGATCCTTGTGGAACCTCATCAACAGAAAGAAAAGGATAAGCCTCTTCCACCTTTACAGCATGTGTTTGAGTGGAAACATAGTTCAAGAGCCATTTCATAGCACTAAGATGCTGTCAAGCAAGCAAGGCACTAATCAAACTCTAGTCTCCTGGACATATCCCCCTGTATCACTGCTGGAGTTCAGTACTGAAGAAACTTTTTGTGCTCACCCTACTTTTTCCACTTTAGAAGTATAAATGTAATTGGACAGTAATTGAGACTGAGCCTACACTTGTGCCACAACGGTACAATGAGACCTTCTTTCTCAATGAATGGAGTGTATCATTCCTGATTAAATATAGTAATTGGATAAGAGGTGGTAGTAGCTATACTGATCTGGTAGTAAATTGCCAGCTCTAGGTCTGGATTTTAGCTTAAAGTTCTAGACTTTCAGGGGATGAAGAGAGAGAAAAATATATGCAGTTCAGTTGATGCGAAAAGCAAATATCACATCACTTCACTTCCCAATGAAGGATGTCTCTGAAAGCTTGAGTAATTCTAAAATTTGTTAGTTCAATAAAAAGCATTGCATCACTTCTTTGTTCCAGTATCTGCATATGCCATTTTGTCAGGCTTTTTACGGTTGTAGTTCCTTCTCGGGAATTTTTATTTTTAGATTTGTTTTGCATTACCTCAGAAGCTTGATATGTATATTGTTGAGTATGCAAGTTTTTCTTTAATCTTTGATATTCCATTCCATGCTTAATCTAGAGTTCTAAAGGCTTTCCCTGCATCTTAAGCTCAAAATTTCCTTTACAATGTTTCATAATGTACATGTTTTAGGATTTGCTCCAGAACTCCACATTCAAACCTGTTTATAAATATCCTTTAAAGAGAGGCTTTATAACTCAATTTTGAAAGTCATATGATTCAGAAAATAAACTCTACAAGCTCATGTCCTCTCTGCTTAATCTTTTATAATCCACTCTCATCCCTAGGCCTTCCACTTCCTCATCCAAAATGGTTTTGTCTGCCACATATCAGCAATCCATTTTATGGTGGTTTTTTTCCCTCTCCTTTCTTTATGAATACTTTTCTCATATTCTAACTTAGTATTCTTGAGGTGGACCTTTTAGTTTGTACGAGTTATGCAATAAATCTTCAAAGGTTGATTTGTATTTTATTATTAAATCCCAGTTAGATTGTCCAGATGTGTTCAGCTGTAATGGTCTCCCTATGCCTGTGTCAGGTATACACTTGTTGGTAATGGAGGACCTAAAGGTGAGGCTTTGATTTTCTCCAGAAGTCATCTGTTCATTTCCTCCAAACTTTTTCGGCTTTGCGGCCTCTGGTTTATTTGGTTCTTATAAAATTTTCTGTGCAGTCCTACCCTGTTTTGAAATGCATTTCCTTTTTCAAGCCACCATTATTTCCAGACTTTGTTGTAAGTTAGAGTTATTGTTCCCATGATTTATGATGCCTTAATGAACAAAATGACCAGTCTTTGATTTGCATAATGGCATGGTTAAAAGTAGTTGACTTAAGGACAGCTATGGTCAATAGTTGAAGAAAACCTATATTTATCTTCACCTGTACCTGCAACATTGTAATTAGTCTCTTATTTATTTATTTTTTTTATATATTCTGCCACAATATAGCCTGATGGGGCAGCCATGCTGAATTGATTTAGATTTTTTAGCTAAGCTTTCTCTTCCCAATGTAAATTTAAAATAAACAAATGGTTACTTCTGGTATGATTCAGAAAGGTCAGTAGCTTGTCAGATAAGCAGATGCACAAAAGTGATATGGTTTGCTAGACATTTTGTCCACGACTGAGAAATGCAAATTCAATTCAGTCCATTGCTGTCTGTGCGGCACAAAATGTAATAATGTCTGCTCTGCAATCTACCATGAAGAACTGGAGAATTAAAGCAATAGGCAGTTTAAAGTATAAATATTAAGTGATGGTTGTTCATACCTTGTCTGCCAAGCTTAACTGCTGGATATAGTTGAACTGTTAAATGTGTACCTGTCTGCAGCTTGAATCGTGCTTGAAAATGTTTCTGTGACTAGTTTAAATTGAAAATATAAATAAACCTTTGTGCAATAGATGTTTTAAAATAACTATGTCCTATACAAGATGACTTCCAGAAAGGGACTGCTACTGATAGGAAACTTAAACGATCCTACTGAGTGTTGTGTAAGCTGTCCCACGCACCCAACTGATTCAAATAGATAATTAAGGAGTGTGGCATCAGAAATTCTCCAAAATGCATAACACTCCAGTAAGCACTCATGCCTACTGATCCATGAGATGCAACTGTGTGGTGTTCATGGAATGCCTTGGAATGCCATTTATGAACTTGTAAATGTTAGACATGGAAGCAGCTACTGGATTATAATAGATCACCCCCCTCCCAAATCCCATTCACTATACAGTTGGGCATTACGTAGTATGTCAAAGATCAGGACACAGTTCAAAGAATGAATAATTTAATCGGAACAAATTAATATGCATATTATTAAGTTTAATTGCCTTGACTTGCAGCATTTTCTCAGTTCTTTGGGGATTTCCTGATGGATTTTCAGTGTATCCTGAGGTAGACCATTGCCACTGCTGTGCAGGAGCAGAATATGCTTCTGTTAAATATTCTGAGCAGTTTTGTTTTAGTCATTTTATATATATGTTTATATATGTATAACCTGTTATTTTTTATGTATAATTTAGATGTGTGTGTGTGTGTGTGTGTATGTATGTATGTATGTATAATATATATGTGTGTGTGTGTGATATACGTGTACATGTGTGTGTGTGTGTGTGTGTGTGTGTGTGTGTGTGAGAGTATACACACATACAGATAAATATAATAGAGTGGTACTGCTGGCCTTTACCATGGCCATGTAAACAGATCTGTGTACTCTATTCATTTTTGTGTCCAGGATAGGACATTTCTCCAGTACACACATCATCCTTTTATTTTTGTTATTCCTAAATATGGGTTACTGGTGATGTGGATTTATGTCCCTTGTCTGCGCCAGCAGGTCAGTTTAAACACAGTTTCATTTTTAAATATGTTTATGGAACACCATTATTTAATTAGCAAGTTCCCATATGGCAGCTTCACCCTTAGGTGTAGCAGATCTGTGAAGACACCTGGATTTTCTTTTAAGAAGTATTGGTGCTTGTGAATATGGCGGTCACTTGACCTTTCTATGCTCTGCAGCACTGTACTTTTCAGTCTTCCACTTTCTAATGTATTTTTTATCAAATCAAAAGATGAGATGTGCACATCACAGTAAGGTATTGTATCCACCATGTATGTCCATCTCTCCATTTTCTAAACTGTTTGTCTCTCTCTTTTTTTAAACCAACATTTTTATTAAATTATTACTTAATGACCTATCACTTAATGACCTAGGCAATCATACATTTTTATATAAATGAAAACCAACTATACTGACATACTTTTAGTTACAAACTTTATACATCACTTATACTCTCTCCAGCCATTGTCAATCAAACATTACATATCTCATTCAAATTCTGCCCTCTTTTAAACCTCATTCCTCCTCCTAAATATTATTCTGCATGTATTGTTCCTGCTGTTCCCATTTTTTGTATGTAATTTGCTTCTACCCTTTTCTAAAGATCCCATTCCAATTGTTTAATCTCTGTTACTATATTCACTACTTCTAATACAGTTAATTTAGACTTTGATTTCCATTTTCTAGTAATTGCTTTTTGGACAGCCACCATAATTAGGTTCAGCAAGGCCTTACTATGTCTAAGCAATTCCGATTCTGTATCCTAGTTCAAAAAAATAATTTCCTTGGTTACACAGATTTGCTCACCCAGTATTTCTGATAGAGTAGTCCGGAGGGAATTTTTAAGGTCTGCCAGCTCATTTCATTCCCAAAAAATATGTTCCCATTTACCCCTTTCTTCCAGATTGCACCTCCAACATTTGTAATTTACCTTTGGAAAAAATTATTTGAAGTTTACTTGGGGTATAAAATACCTATGCAAACAATTCCAAGCACTTCCAAGCCTCTGATTGATTATTATAGTTAGCATGCAATATTTTATATGCCCTACTAATCATCTCTTTTTAACAGAAACTTCTGTTCTAGGTACTACTAAAAACTCTACCAGTATATTGGTCACTTGCTTAGCAGCCCCCTATTTCTTTCTCTTTGCCTGTACTTTGATATCAATCCTTGATGAGGAAGGCAAGCTGTAGCCTGCAGTCCAAATACATTTTTGGCTTCTTCTCATTCTTTTACATTTCCCCCTCTTGCTCCCAATACCTTGATTCCTTTGCCAGTTTTCTCCAGTAAATTCCAGCTTCCTCTTACCTATTGTCTGTATCCCTAATTGCAGTTATCCCCATCATCAGACTCTCCTTTCTTCATACCCGTGTTGGCTTAGCTCTTAGAATACTATCTGCTACTTTTTTTGATATAATATTCTGTATGGTTATTGTTTTTTCCTTACGGATTTTCATCCAAAATCCCTTGTGTCTTACAACCCCCCCCCATTTCAGCATCATCATCCCTTTCTGCTTTGAATTCTAGCTTTCTGCTTTTGCTGTGTATATTCATCTTAACTGTGTAGCTCTAAAATACCCCTTCAGATCAGGTAATCGCCAAATCACCTTGTTCTGTTGGAAGAATCGGCTTATCCCACTTGACTTTTGCCATCTTCGCTTCCTAGATAAAGTCTTCAACACTTTTTATTAATTGCTATCCACAACTTCTCTGGTTGATAAAATATGCTTGACCTGTGTGTAAAACTAAAGGGATTAAAACATTTTGACTTTTTGTATCTTGCATCCATAGCCATAAAACAGAGCTTCCAGTTTCTCAGTTTTTGTATTTATCTTTTGTTTTGTCTATTCCCACATATCCTAGCTGCCATAATAGAATCCTTTTTAATCAGTACTTCTGTACTTCATTTTATTGTGTCCCCTTAAATATTGGTATTGCTAAACATGTTGTGTGGGTACATAGATTACAGCTATTGCCTTTGTTTTATGTTCATTAATTTTGTATCCCAAAAGGACTTGAAACTGCCGCAGAAAATTCCACAACATTAAAATGCAATTTTCTGGTTTTATTAGGTATAAAATATCATCTGCAAATAAAGCCATATTTTGACTACCATAAGAGTTCCATCCTTGAATTTCTGAGTCCCTTATTTTCTTTGCCAGTGGTTCCAAATATAATGCAAAGAGGAAAGAGGACACCCTGCCTGGCTCCTCTGCTCAAACAGAACGTAGAGAGGAACCCAATCATATTAATGTTTGCCTCTGATCTCTCACATATCCTCCTAATCAACCTTATAATTTTGCTTCCAATCCCTCATATATTCTTTCTAATCAGCATTATAATTAGAGAATGCAAATACTTCCATTGCCGTACTTGTAAATCCCCAGCTTAACAGCTTAAATGCTTTCTGTGCATTAAGACCCACCAACAGCAGTAGTTTCTTGCATTCTGCTTCCCTCTGGATCATTATTGTTCTGTTAATGTTGTCAGATGTTTGCCTGCCTGCCACAAAACTACATTGATTCACATCTTATCAGTTCTGGCATCATTTTGCCATTCGTTTAGCCATTATAGATATAAAAACTTTATTGGTTTAGAATCGAACTAGGACTATGAAGTTGGATCTGATGGGTCTTTGCCATCTTTACAGCCAACACTTTTTCTTCCAGGATGTTAGTGCTTCTCCTCCTTTTAAAATACTGTTAAACAAAAACCTTCCAGATCTTTATCAGCTTCTTCCGTCCTAGCTTCAAAACTTACCTTCCAGATCTTTATCAGCTTCTTCCGTCCTAGCTTCCAAACTTCCACAGGAATACTATCTGTTCTTCGGGCCTTTCTTGTAGGTTGGTTATACATCACCACTTTTCTCTCATCTCCTCCTATGCTAACTGTTTGTTAGTAATGGAGCCTCATCTACCTTTAATCTTGGGATAGTTAATTCTTTCATAAATATTTCCATTTGTACCTTGTCTTGATTTCAGCATTTCTCTGCTTTTATACAGATTTTAATAATTTCTGAAATAATTCTAGCACCTCTACAGGGTCCCTTTTTTTACCTCCCGTTGCCTGAGTCGTTGTGCTAAAGGTTTTTGTGCTCTGGCATTATTGTCAAAAAAATGGTTACTTAATCGCAGTCTTTCTAAACTTGTGCACATTATCGATGTAGTCTGTTATTTTCTGTGTAGCACTCTGCCATTGCTCCTCTTCTTGTTTTGTGTAGACCCCATTCCGCAGTACTTTAATCTTTGTCAGTCCCTCTAAATAATTCTTGTTACTTCTTAACCATACGTCTTGATCTTTTTATTTCCACCCTATTTTTGAACTCCACTTTAATTTTATCCCATTCCCCTAGCTATATTTTCGGAAAAAAATTCTATCTTCCCTGATAACTCCCAAATAATTTTGGGTCTGTATTAGAACATCAAAGTTTCAAAACTTCGAATGTTTTAATATCGACCCCATTCAGCGAAAGCTGAAAACATCGAACATACAGAACAGCAAGTTTTTTCCTAGGGGAAAAAAATTGCTGTTCCAAAACACATACACACAACACAAGCACACCAAACAAACAGCAATCAACACACGCACACACACCTAAAATCTTACACATAACCCTACACTAAACTATACACACACACCACTAACTATCCACTTACCTTAACCCTAACCCTAAGGTCCGTCACTATTGCACACTCGCCTCACCCTAACTCACCTAACCTGCCCTAACCCTCACGTCCACACAATCGCACACATACGTAACCCGCCCCCTAACCCTAACTCACCTAACCCGCCCTAGCCCTCATGTCCACACAATCGCAGACATACCTAACCCGCACTCAATCGCAAACTTACCTGAACCTGACCTGTAACTTTCCACCACAGCGCTGAAAATACCGAAGCAACAAACGGACAACCAAATTCTTTCCCTAGGAAATCCATTTGGTTTTCTGTTGCTTCGATATTTTCAGCTTTCGCTGAATAGGGGTCGATATTAGAACATTCGAAGTTTTGAAACTTTGATGTTCTAATATAGACACAATAATTTCTACTATCCCATTCCCTAAATTCCATTCTTTTTAACAGGTATGTAAGAAGCGCAAGTGTCTTATTTCAGTTATTATTGGCACCTGATATGAAATAGTTATTAGATGTGTCAAAACTTTCAATTGAATGCAAATGTTCATCCATCCATAGCCCCATTTTTCCCCATTTTTGCACATGAGGTCTGTGTATCATCTAGAGTCAAGGTTTTCACTGACTGTGGCTAGCCCTGCGGAGGTCGTTTTTTCCACCACACACTTGCAGGCAAACTCACACCTATGGTCAATTTAGGGTGTTGAGTACACCTGCTATATACCTTTGGAAAGCAGGAGGAAATGGGGGCACCTGGAGAAAACTCACGCAAACACAGGGAGGACATGCAGTCTCTGTGCAGAAGGCACCCTGGCCAAGAATCGAACCGGGAAACCTCTTGCTGTGAGATGGGAACACAGACACTAACACTATCCACTAAGCCACCCACCTGCACATGTTCCTGTGAAATATAATTTCTATCTAACCTAGCCCAGTTTTTTTGTACCTTGAGGAATAATCTGTAAATTCTCCTGAACTCCTGCTACTGAATTCACATCTTCCATACCAAATATTTTCATAAATGTCTTCAAAAATCTTCCCTCTTTTGTTATATATTCCCTTCTGGGCCTACATCCTCAATGCTGCAAATCAAAATCCTATAAGTAATATTCCCTTGTGAAAGCTAATTATTTCTTACAGAAATATTTTCAGCTATATTATAGCAGTTGTAGGTGGAATATAAATACATGCCACTGTAATTTTCTTCCCTTGCCAGTAGCCCCTTAGTGCTACAAATCTACCATTATTTTTTTTCTCTTCTATTCTGCTGAATAACTATACTGAAATCGTCTTTTTTTTTTAGCAAATTCACATCTTTGTTCTTTCCAAATTTGTCTCTTGTAGCATAGCTATTTGCACTCTGCATATTTTAATATAGTTCACTAGTCTTTTTGTATGCGTCTGTGACACTTCACATTTTAAAGATAATATGGAAAGTGTTGTCATATTAAGATTATTATTCCCCCCTGTTATGAGTAACAGCTTTTTTTTAATGTCTAGTTTCACTTTCGTGTTACATGCATGCACTAATGTTTGGCAGGTTGATCTTTTTACACAAGTTTGTTTTCTATTTGGACCTATGTCATATCTTACAAAACTTTGTTTGTGATACATATTCAAATAATGGAGTTGAACCCTCCTAATAGGAGCACTTGTCCCAGATTGACAGCCACACTCACGGGAGTGAATTAACCTATAATGAAGGTTGTCTATACTAAGATGGGTGATGCAGCCTGTGCTACTTCCACTAACAGCTATGTGTTTTTGTCTTATCTTTATTCCTCTCCCAAATTGGAAAAACATTTGAATGCTCTCAGAAAACATCATCTCCTAACCATTGAAAGAAAGAGTTATTGTGTTTTATTGCTCAGATTGTCTTCATAGAAACATGACAACCAGATTGCACAGTTACCTCCACTGCAAGCACTCATTTATTTGCTAGAGAAAAACTTTTCACTGTGTTCAGTGTTTTTGTTTATTTGCTTCCACTTAAAACTTGTTATGAGATCAAGCCAAGGGCCTTAATCAGTCATTCCCCTATGCAAAGTAAGAAAAAGCATGTCAATTTTATCATGCTGTTTTGTCTACACTATTCTCTTTTTACATTGCAATGCCTACATTTTTAAAAACTGAACAAGGAGAAAAAAGAAGGGAAAAACAGGGTTGCCTGTTTACTTTAGTATCCCTATTACAGAAAAAAAATAGAACTGAGAAAGCTTTACTTTATGGCACACAGTTTGTCATGTATCATAAAAATACTATTGTTAAGAAGAAAACTTTGTTTTACTTAGTTAACTCTTCGTCCTCTTCCCCTCTCCTAAATGGTCTTCCAAACATTAATGACATTTCAGTAGGGCATATTCTTTGGTGTCCTCTACAAGTTTAACGAAGTCAGAGAAGTCCAATGTTTCCAGGTTTTCTTGTTTTGTCATGTTTTCCGAAATCTAATTAATGCTTTGTAATCCCACATATTTTGTCAATTTCTGAGTTGCTTGTTTTTTCCTGTTGATCTCCATCTCCCAAATCCAGTCTGTGCTTCATTTTTAGTGTACCCCTAGTTCTTCTAGTCAGCTCTTGTGCTTTTTTTTCTCTCTCTCAAGCATTTTCCTTCAAAACACTGGAAAAGGTTTTACTGGCATAATCTCTCTGGGATTTGTTACCAGAAGCACAAGAAGCAGAATCTCTTTCTGTTGGCTCACTTTTTTGCTGGGCAAACTTTTTGTATTTCCTCCTTAGCATATTCTGTGTCAAAAAATGATTTTAACCCTCCAGGAAAAAATATTCTGAAAATAGATGGATACAGCAGGTTAAATTGCATGCCTGCTCTTCTCGACATTCCCTGATTATTGGAATACATTTAGTTTTCTGCCTGGTGTACAACGCATAATCATTTCCAGAAATGCACTGCTGTTTCCCACTTTATGTACCTTGTCTTCTTGCCACAGTTTTGTCAGAATTAACTCTTTCTGTTGGTGGGATTGCTTCTTTACTATTGACGGCCTTGCTTTCTCCTGGCCAGATTTTGAGTATACACATGATAAACCCTTTCAGTTAACGACTTCTGCTATGGAGTACCAGTCCAGTTACTTATCTGTGCTTTCATAAAATTAATACTGTGTGTTCCTTCCAGCTTTTCTGGTACAACAGACAATCTTAGGTTTTCGCTATGTGCTCTGTCCTCTCTTAACTTCTTTGAAACATCTCTTCTTGAGCAGTCTCATACTTAGCCAGGCTTTTCTTCATTTTGTCCTCCTGATTTTTGTAGTTTAGCACCTCATCTGAATATGTTTAAAACTTTTTTCATTTTCCAGCATTTTATTATTTGAGTTGATGTACTCCGTCAGTGTTTACTTCCAGTAATGTATAGGAAAAAAAATAAGTCAAATGTACTCGGGGCCGATTCAAGTAATGTCTTGCACCGAAGCAGGAGCATACACCGCTTTTTGCTGAACAGTTGCAGGATTATTCTCCGTCAGTGTTTTCTCCTCACTTTTCATGATTGATTTTCTTTCAGTTTCTCTGAATTTCTTTTTTTTTTTTTTTTTTCTTCTATTTGCTGGCAGTACACTTACTAGCCTGGTACTGAAATTTACCCCAAAAAACAAGCTTGCTAGCTCTGTTTTGATTTTCTGTTTTCACATTAGGAGAGCTGAAATTAAGCTGTTACTCCATGTGCAGCCATTTTGGAAGTTCTGTCTCAATCAAAAAAAATCTTCATCTCATTCATATGGGCTCTTCATCTGTTCCTTGGCAAACTGAGAGGTATAATCTCTTCAGTGGGACTGGAGTCTGCTCATGTACCACCTTCCAAAGGGCTGTACCTGGTACACCTCCTAAAGGCTATATAACATTACAGGTTGCCAAAACCACCTGTGTTAACCCTTTCATCATAGAGGAGCAGTGTCTAAACACTGACACTTTCCCTTACTGCCGAGTTCCACACTTGTGTCTAAAGAGTGAGCTCAGCTGTACTGAGAGAATCCCATTTCTATAACTTTAACCTGCAGTCTCATCCTCTGTTATTACCTGAAGTTCCCTGACCAGTAAACTGAGAGCTGTGCGATATAATTAGGCTGTCACTTCTTCACAGATCTGCATAATTCCTGAGGTACTGCTGTTACTGTACCCATCTGTTGGTCAATCTGCTGTGGCCTTATACTTGTTTATGAACAAGACACCAAGATGTTTAAAGTGGTTTACGTAAGGGTACGTACTCTCTCTTTACCTGCACAGGGCAAGCCATTATTTTCTGAGAGAACGACCACCATCATGTCTTAATAGAAGCGCTGATTTTCATCTCGGCAAATTCCTGCAGTGCACCATGGTGTTTACGGTTATTTCAGGCTAATAGAACATGTAGACTATATATATTGGCAAAACTCTTTCCAATAAACATCTTTATTAAACCTATCACATATGACATAGGCAAGCTTACATTTACATAAATGAAAAACATTGACATTAGTTACAAACATTATACATCGCAGCTACCATTGAAACAATTGTAGTTGCAAACATTATGTATCACTTGTAATCCATCCAGTCATTTTCAGTTAAGCATTATATGGCTTATTCAAATCCTGCCTATTAAACATTGTTCCTTCTCTGCATATATTTTTCCCACAATTGCCATTTTTCCTATGTAGTGTGCTCCTTCCCTTTTCTAAAGATCTCAATTGCAGTTGTTTTCTCTCTCTTACTATATTTACTACTTCTAGTGAAGCTGGTCTAGATTTTGATTTCCATTTTCTAATAATTGCTTTTTTGTCGGCCACCTTAATTAAACTCAGCAAGGCTTTACTATGTCTAGGCAATTCCGAGTTCTGTATCACAGCTCAAAAAAAATAATCTCCCGGTCAATCAAATTTGCTCACCCAACATCTCTGACAGAGTGGTTTGCAGGGAATCCCTAACTTCTGCCAGCTCATTACACTCCCAAAAGATATGTTCCTAGACGCCTCTTTCTTGCTTGTCACACCTCCAACATTTGCTATCCACCTGAGAAAAAATTATTTGAAGTCAACTTGGGGTATAAAAATACCTATGTAAATGCTTTCAGGCAAAGATCCTAAATCTTCTAGACTTTGTTGCATATTTGGGAGATATACATATATCCCCATTGCCTCTTTGTGAATTGCTTATCCAATCTCTCTTCCCCATTCTAAGCTCCTCTGATTTTTATAATTATCATGCAATATTTTATATGCTGTACAAATTATTCCTTTTTTAATGGCAGCTTTTGTTCTAGATTCTATTAAAAGCTCCATCAGTGCTGGTCTTTCATTTATTTCTCTTTGCCTGTACTCTGATATAAATCCTTGATAGTGGAGGTAATCTCTAACCTGCAGTCCAAGTAAATTTTTGGTCTCTTCCTGTTCTGTTACTTTTTCCTTTCTGGTTATTTGCTCCCAATACCTTGGTTACCTTGCCAGTTTTCTTCAATAAATTCCAGCCCCCTTTTGCCTATTACCTGTATCCCTAACCACAATCATCCTTCTCAGCAGAATTGCTTTTCTCCATTCTTATGCTGGTTTAGTTCTTGGAATACTCCTTGCTGTTTTATGAATGTAGTACTCTGTATGATTTGTGTTGTTCTCCTTGAGAGACTGCATCCTAAATCCAAATCTCTCCTCATTTCTTGAACTTCCTCCCGTATCATCATCATTCTTTTCCACTTTGAATTGTAGTTTTTTTCCTTGTGGTATGTATAAGAACATTAACTGTGTTGCTCTAAAATATCCCCGCAAATTGGGTAATCCTTTGTTCTATTGGAAGAATCAACTTATCCCACTTTATCCTTGCTGTCTTCCCTTCCCATATAAAATCCTTCAGATGTTTTTAATTGCTATCCACAGCTTCTCCTCCGGTTGATAAAAAATATGCCTGACCTGTGTATAAGACTAAAGGGACTAAATACATTTTAATGGCTTTTATCTTGGTATCCATATCCATATTACAAAGCTTCCAGTTTGTCAATTTTTGTATTCTCTTCTGTTTAGTCTCTTCCTACATATCCTTAGCTGATGCAACAGAGTAATTTCTACTCCATACTCCTAAATACTTAATTTTATCATGTCCCCATAAATGTGGATATTGGTGGCCCAATTTGTGTGTGGGTACATAATTTACCGCTATTGCCTTTGTTTAGGCTTCATTCATTTTGTATCCAGAGAAGATTTGAAACTGCCTTAAAATGTTCTACATCACTGTAGTATCTCTTTCTGGTTTTGTCATGTGTAAAATATCCCCATCTGCAAGTAGAGCCAACGTTTCCTGACTACTATACCAATTATATCTTTGAATTTCTGAGTCCCTTATTTTCTTTGCTAGTGGTTCTAAATATAATGCAGACAACAAAGGAGAAAGCAGACAACCCTGCCTGGTTCCTCTACTCAATCAGAAGTTTTCAGAGAGGAACCACCTACTTTAATTTTCACCTCCAATACCTCATATATACTCCTAATCAACCTTACAATTGTTTCAGGGAAAGCAAATGCTTCCATTGCCCTGCTCATGAAGTCCCAGTTTACTCTGTCAAATGTTTGTGTGCATTAAGACCCACCAATAACAGTACTATTTTCTTACAGTCTGCTTCCCTGTGGATCATCGGTATTCTATTAATATTGCCAAATGTTTGTCCCTCCCCACAAAACTACACCTATCCATATCGATCAATTTCGGTATGACTTTTGCCATTCTTTTAGCCATTATAGACAAAAACACTTTGTTTAGTATTGAAATGGGCCTGTATAAATCTGGATCTGATGGCTCTTTACCCTCTTTAGATATTACCATTACAACCACTTTTTCTTTCAGGATGCTGGTACTTCTCTTAAAAACATTGTTAAACAAACCTTCCAGATCTTTCAGTTTTTTTCCCTCCTAGCTTCAAAACTTCCACAGTAATACCATTGATTCCTGGGGACTTTCCTGTAGATTGGTTATACCATAGCCATTTTTATCTCATGTCTTCCTATCCTGTTAGTAATTGAGCCTCATCTACCTCTAAACTTGGCATATTTAATTCTTCCATAAACATTTCCATTTGTACCTTTTCTTGATTTTCCATATTTCTGCTTTATACAAATGTTCATAAAATTTCTGAAATATTTGTAATAATTCTACAGGATCTCTTTTTATCTTCCTTGTTATAGGCTCCCTAAGCTTGGTGACAGCTCTTTCCACTTTCTGTTGCCTGAATCATTGTGCTAAAAGTTTTTGTGCTCTAGAATTATTATCAAAAACAGTTGCTTAATGGCAATCTTTCTAAACTCGTACATATTATCAAGCTAATCCAGTATTTTCTGTTTAGCATTCTACAGTTGCTTATTTTCTTGTACTGAGAGATTCCTCCTGTTTTGCAATACTTTAACATTTGTCAGTTCCTCTAAATAATTCTTGTTACTTCTTAACCATATCTCCCTTTCCTTTATTTCCACCCTAGTTTTAAACTTGACTTTAATTTTATCCCACTCCCTAACTATATTTTCAGAAGAAATTTCTATCTTCTCTAGTTGCTCTTGAATTAATTCCAAAACCATTTCTTAAATTCCTCTCTTTTCAACCGATGGGTGGGAAAGCGCTATAGTTTCATAGTATAGTACTAGGCTATCTGCCCTGGGGCATTTGTAAACCTAGCCATAGTGATGTGGCTTTTGCCACCCCATGAAATGGTACAAAAAATGTACAGAATGAATTTAGAATACTGTGCCTCTGTCTAGTAGTGACACAATGAAGGTCCCCTGATATAATAGAATTAGTTTACTGTGCCCCTGTCAAGCAGTGACACAGATGTGACCCCTGGGGTAAACTTACGATCTCCCATCCACTCATCAAGATTTCTCTTGAAGAGAGTCAATGAGGGGCTCTGCCTAATACGAACTGGGATCTTGTTCCAAAGCATGGGAAGCCTCTGGGTTATGAATCTATCCTCAAGCATGTCCTATTCATACTTGTGCCAAGGTTTAAGTCTTTAGCTCTCGTGGTCCTGATGGATTTGGATTTTTTGAGGTGGAGCATGTCCATCAGATCCTGATTGGACATGGCCTTGTACGTCAGGCAGAGATCACCTCTGAGCAGGCGGTATGCTACTGAATAGAGCTGAAGTTTCTTTAGTCTGGTAGAATAAGACATATGTTGGAGACCCTTGATCCTCTTGGTGAGGTACTTTTGTGGTCTCTCCAGCTGTTGCAAATGCCGGGTGAGGTACATACCAAATGGGGCATTGTACTCAATCATGGGTCTGATGAGGGAGGAATATAGGGGTACAATGACATCCTTGGATCTGGATGTGAATCCCTTCATGATGAGGTGTGCAAGGTAGAATGTTTTACTAACCACTTTGGCAATGTGGGTGTCAAATGAGAGGTCGCTATCGACTTGGGTCCCTAGGTCTCTGATTACTTTTTCCATACTCAGTGGGTTGCTGTCTATGTGATAATTTGTGGGTACTTTGTTTTTCCCAAAGGAGATGACTATACATTTTTTGGCATTTAGTTTATGGCCGTGACTCTGGCACCAGTTGTCCGTTTCTGTGAGGCCTTTTTGTAGGATGTGTGTGTCTGCTGGTGTATCGACTATGGCACCTAGTTTGCAGTCATCTGCAAACTTTGTCAGCCGCAGCCCTCCCATGTTTGCTTTAACATCTGAGAAATAAATGCCGAACAAGAGGGGTCCCAGGACAGATCCCTGTGGGACACCACTTGTGACTGGCTTTGAGTCTGACATTGCTCCAGCGATTTTTAACTTTATGGGTTCTGTCCTTTAGCCAGTTTGCAGCCCATCTAGTGACATAAGCTCAACTTTAAGCTGTTGAGCTTATCTATGATGCCTGAGTGGGGTATTGTGTCGAAGGCCTTAGCCAAGTCCAGGTATGCTGTATGGACTGCTTTGCCCTCATCAATGGCTCTAGTGACTGTTTCGAAAAAATCAACCAGGTTTAAAAGGCAGGATCTGCCCTTTACAAAGCCGAACTGGGTGGGGTCAAGTGTCTGTATGGGTGGGGTCAAGTGTCTGTAGGTCCCCTATGTCTCTTTTTATGAGTTCCATAATGATTCTTTCCATAGCTTTGCAGACCAGGCTGGTTAAGCTTATGGGGCGGTAGTTTCCAGGGTCTGTAGAGGCACCCCCCTTGTGGAGTGGGACCACTGTTGCTGTACACCAGTGTTCAGGTACATATCCCGAAGTAAGGCTAAGGTTAAATAGCATTTTTATGTGTGGGTTTAGCTCCTCTTGGAGTTCACGTAACACGCACCCCGGGATACCGTCAGGTCCCATTGATGCTGTGTGTTTTGCTTTGTTTAGGGCGGTTCACACTTGGACATCTGAGAAGTATTTCTTCTTTTGGGGGTGAAGGAGGGGAGAAATTTGCACTGAACCTGTCAGCCAGAATGTTGGCAATATCTGTGGGTTCAGTGTATTTTTTGTTGTTGTGAACCAACTCTGAGCATATCTGAGGGTTTCCGCCCAGGTTTCTAACATAGCTGAAGAAGGCTTTGTGGTTATCTTTAGTGTCCTTAGCGATTTTTCTCTCAAAGTTGGCCTTGGATGTTTTTATGAGAGAACGTAGTTTTCTGCTAATGTTGATCAGAGATGTCTTCCCTTCATGGGATTTTGCTCTGACGTGCAGTAGCTTCCATCTTTTGTTATACAGTTTGTTTATGGCTGAGGTCCACCAGACAGGACGCTTACCTTTGGTGGAGAGGGACTTGGATTTGTTTGGGATTGCATGATCCATGCATTCTTGGAGATGTCCATAGAAAGCATTTGTGAAGGATTTGGCATTGTGGGATGTGGTATCCACTGGCACAGTGGGCTTAAAGGATACCATCTCAGTATTAAGAAGAGTGAAGTCTGCTTTTGAGAAGTTTTTCACTGTGGTCTTTTGTGCTGGGGGTGGAGGTGGGATATGTATTTCCAGGGTGATTAGTTTGTGGTCAGATCTCACTAGTGAGGGGTATACTTCCGGTGTGGAGCATTTTGTCCCTATGTTTGTGATGATCAGGTCTAGTATATTATCTCCCCTAGTGGGAGAGGTGACTAGTTCCAGTGCATTTGAATTTATGAATTCCAGGAACCTTTGGGCTAGGGTATTAGGGCTAGAATAATGTACCCAATCTATGTTTGGGTAGTTGAAGTCTCCCAGTATGATGGTATTTTGTGATACATTCATATCCTCCAATGTCTTCAGGAAGGCTGAGTGGGGTTCTTGAGATTGGGAGGGTGGTCTGTAACATGCTACCAGTTGTATAGCAGTTTTGCCTATGGTTAGTTGCACCTGTATGGTCTCTGATGCTTCATCTGTTGCTACTAACCTGGAGGTGTGGGTGTCCTTGATGAATATGGACACTCCCCTCCTTTGTGATTCGCCCGGGTTTTGGGGCGAAAAGCATGATCTGAGGTCTAGCCTGGTAGCGCTGGGGTGCTCTCAGGAGCCTTGAACCAGGTTTCAGTTACTGCACAGATGTCGATGTTCTCCATGGTGAGGAGTGCATCAAGTGCCTGCATCTTGAGATTTAGACTTCTGGCGTTGAGCAGCATTACCCTTAGTTTTTTCCATTTTGTTTTCTAAGGAGGTGGGTTTGTCTTCTGAGCCTTGCCTAAAAAAGGCACTATGGGGGTGGCAAGAGCCTTAGCCAATATCCGGAAGCCCAGTGGTGACAGGTGTAAGCCATCCCTTGTGAAGCAGCGTGGCTTGTCCAACATGTCATCCCAGGCAGGCAGACATTGGATCCCCTTAGAATGACACCAGTACTTGAGCCAATTGTTGAAGCTGATCATCTTGTCTTTGTATTGTGGTATCATTCTTGGTGAGGGCAAGATGCTGGTCAGGGTCATACCAGCCTGGGCTACATAATCGGAGAGCTCCTCTATGTCTCTTCTCATGTAGTCCAGGCAGGTATGTCTCAGGTCATTCACACCAGCATGGACAATGACGGAGTCATATTTGTACTTGCTTTGGAGTGACTTGAGTGCGGGTGTTATGTGGTGGATCCTAGCACCTGATAGACAGCTCACAGTCACCTTCTCCTTGATCAGCCTGGTCAGCAGGACATCAGTGTGTCTGACTATAGAGTCACCTTTTACTATTGTATCAGGCAAGGTGTTTGGCCTTAAGGGCTGTGATTGGTTGACATACTGATTTATTGAAGTATGTGTTGCATGTGTTTTGTTTTGAGGTGGTGGATTTTTGGATGTCTGCTTTGGGAGCCTCTGTTGTTTTTTATTGGACTAACTTATGTATTTCCTCAATGGCTTGCACATCATCAAAAAATTTTGTCCCTCCAGGGAAGAATACCTTAAAGATGGCTGCATACAGCAGTTTGAATTTCACACCTGCGTCTTGACATTCCCTGAATAATGGAATTAATTTACTCCTCTTCTGCCTGGTATACAATGAGGAGTCATTCTCCATAAACACTCTGCTGTCTCAAAAGTCCACAAAAATACTGCAAAGGGAATGTCGATATCCAATAAACTCTTCCAAGAATATGCAGAATGCTTTATTTCCAAAACGAACAACACAAATAGATAGGTAAGATCAAGTCAGTCAAGCGCTTTCACCTGTGTATATACCAGGCTTTTTCAAGATAAAACAGCAGGTTACTTGGTTTCCCTGTTACCATGACTGACGGCTTATTTACACAAGTATCGTTGACAGAAGTTAACGCAAAGACACCAGAGCAGCAGCACCTTTTAAATACTGGCAAAACACTTGACAGTGCTGCGGTAGCGTTGTCGCCTCACAGCAAGATGTGAGGCGACAACGCTACCGCAGCACTGTCAAGTGTTTTGCCAGTATTTAAAAGGTGCTGCTGCTCTGGTGTCTTTGCGTTAACTTCTGTCAACGATACTTGTGTAAATAAGCAGTCAGTCATGGTAACAGGGAAACCAAGTAACCTGCTGTTTTATCTTGAAAAAGCCTGGTATATACACAGGTGAAAGCGCTTGACTGACTTGATCTTACCTATCTATTTGTGTTGCTCGTTTTGGAAATGAAGCATTCTGCATATTCTTGGAAGAGTTTAATTGGATATCGACATTCCCTTTGCAGTATTTTTGTGGACTCTGCTGTCTCCCACTTTTAGTATTTTGTCCTTCTGCCACAGTTTTGTCAGAATCGACTCCTGTGGTTAGGATTGCACCTTTTATTAAAGGTCTAGGTTGCTTTCTTATAACTAGGTTTTGAGTATACACACGATGTGCCATTTCAACTAACAACTCCTGCTGTGGAATAACCAGTCCAATTGCTTATTTCTTCTTTCATAAAATTGATGCAGTCTGTTCATTCCAGCATCTCTGGTATAGCTGAAATGCTCAGGTTTTCCCTATGTGCTCTGTCTTCTGATTTTATTTATTTATTTATTTTTTTGAAACATCTGTTCCTGAGCAGTCTCATATTCAGCCAGCCTTTTCTTCATTTCGACCTCTGATTTTTGCAGTGTTATCAACTCATTTGTATCTATTTAAAGCTTCTTCCATTTGTTCCAGCCTTTTTTTGTTTGTGTTAGAGTATTTTAACCAGGTCTTTAAGCAGTTGTCTTTTATCTTCCTATAGGTTATTGGAGATCATGTCTGAAAGTTGTATTACTTTTTGCTGAACCGCTGCAGAACACTCCCCAGTCAGTGCGTCTTCCGCATTTTTTGTAACTGAGTTTTTTCCATACTTTATCTGTTTCTTTTTATTCTCACCATCCAAGCAATGCATTTATTAGCCAGTTACTGAAATTTACCCATAAACACAAGTCTACTGGTCTTCTCTTCTGAGTTTCTGTTTTCACACTGGGAGAGCCAAGAACAAGCTGTTACTCTGTGTGCAGCCATCTTAGAAGTCTGTACTGGCAAATCTCTCTTGACCCTTTCAGTATCTGTACAAAGACACAGTTGATACACTTTTTTCATGGCTGAGTAGAAATCTGCCTTGCTCCTCTTGAATCAGTGACATGACTTTCTCAGTATCTTGCTCCATCACCCTGGTGTATGCTTTTTCCAGAGACGCTGAGGAATATGATCCTTCTCTAACTGAAATACAGTCTTCTGTTTTCCTTTTTTGAAAATGGGATCCATTGTTCCAGTTTGCCAGTAGAGAGGTACTGTCCCATCCTTAGACATGTTAACCCAAGCACCCCATCAATATCCATTGCCTTCAGCATTTCCAGTTATATTTGCCAAACTTCTGCAGCTTACCACAGTAGGACAACTGAACCTTTGGAGTGACCTCATCTACCAAAATGGATCCCTTCCCCCATCTGCTTCAGATACTGCCTTCTTACAAGGGTGGGCATATCCATCAGATTCAAGAGTTAGTTGTGTCCCTTCCAACTGTGGACAGTGTCCCAGTGAAGGTGATTATTCCTCCAACTGTGTTGACAACAGCCTGGACAATATCCTACTTCCATGTCTTTTAGTCAGATTATTCTTGTGGTCTCACCATAGACCTCCCACACCTGTGTCTGTTTATCAGTGGCTAAAGCTGCTTCTTTCCTGGCTTGTTAGTACCTATCACTTGCATCTGGAGATCTGTGACTGCATTGCATGGAGGGCCTCTTTCTTTAACCCAGTGGGTTTCTTTATTAATAATGTCCACTGCTGGATCCTAGGATTGCCACCATAATTAGTATAGTGCTTGGCTACGGTTAGCTGCTGCCCTTCCAGACTTAAAAAACTCAAACTCCTTGAACTCCTCCCACATAGAAGCATCAGTTAGGGTTCCTCAGGGCACAGTCGCTGTCCTGGACATTTCACCCAATTTGCCCCCTAGTGATCAGTGGACAGTTTGCAACCTCTCTTGTCCTGTATAACATTAAGATATGACCTTGAGTTCTGATGATAGTACCACAGAGTCAGTGACTGACCTTTAGCCCAAGGTCATTTTGCCTTTGATTGCTATCAGACCTGCCCCATCTTCACTTTGTATGTGCTGAGTGCATACAGTTGCTCCAAGCAGCATTTCAAGCTGAACCTGGCAGGGTTACTTGGCTGAAAGAATCACAAGGCAATTGTTGACAAAAGCAAATCCAAGCTTTGGCTCCACAGGTGTATCCCAGTATCCCTCTTACAGGTATGTTTCTTTGCTTAACTGAACCATCGTTAGATGCATTCTCAATTGACATTTTGTCTGTTCCATCTTTCAGACAGACAGCTGTGTCAAAGCTGCATGTAACCAGTAGCATAAAGCTCTAGACATTCTGTAGCTCTAAGAATCACAAGAGCCCACATACCCTTCCACTATGATAATGTTACAATCCCTGAAGGAATGTATATTAAAAAGTAAAACCGTCTTCACATGCATTGTTTTAACAGTTCTTGGAACAACACTGAACAGAAAGACTGAGCTACCGACATGATGGATTGACCAGTTAAGTGATGGTGGTCTTAACACTTTTTCACATTATTCTCTACTTAGGGAAGTAAATCATTGAATGATCTGTCATATCATTTTCCTGTTTAAGGTGGTTGCCATCTACATTATACCATGGTATTAAAATGTCAATAAACACACACTATCCATTTCCTCAAGAGCTCTTAACCTTACTCCAAAGCAGTGTGGCTTTGGAATTAGTTATAAGTGGGGAGCAGAAGGGCAAAATCCTCTACCTGGTTGGTGGTAATGGGTTGCTTGTTCTTTGCAACGTATGCCTTTGTAAGGCCTTTTTGTTTCCAGCTTTTAATGGAATAAGCTGTCACTTACGTGGCAGTCACTTGCATGTACAATATTCTAAACATGGACTGTATTTCTGTGGTTTAAGGACCACTATGGGAAGGAAATGGAAAAACGTATTTAGCTCAGTTTGACCTTTTATATAATCCAAACCTGCTTACAGCACAAGTAGCAGTTTATTTTAATTACTATTGTTTAATATTGAATGCCCTTATTGGGGGCAGATATCCTGAAATCTTGTTAGCTTTTCTTTGAAAGCTATATATTTTTTTGTCCTTAGGGTAGTTTGAGGACTCAACTGATGAGATGACAGTGCCCTAGATTTTTCTGTCCGATAACAGTTCCATTCACTTGAAATAGATGCTATGCCCTAAACAAAATATTTCCTTTCCCCAGTGTAGTTCCCTCCTTACAGAATGAGCCACCTAATTCCACTAAAAAATACTTAAGTTCCTTGCCTTCTGTGGCATATCTTCCCTAATTAGCTTACTCAATCCAAATTAAGTTGAAGCTGAATGAACTGTCCTGACAATTCTTTAGGCATTTTCTCCCTTGTTATATCATTTTACAAGTTGCATTTGGCTGTTTCTTGCCACGGAAAATGCACTTAGCAAAGTACAGGTATCTCTTATTTGTTGTTTCACACCTTTTGCAGTCCTAAAGCTATTCAGGCAAAAAACTCCCAGCATTTTCACCACGTACTGGCTTTTAGTGATTTATTCTTTCCCTCCTGGAGCCATAAACCTAGCTAGCTTTTTCTGGTCTGAAGGTGAAGAAACTTGAGTAACCACTGAGAGTAACTTCATTAATTACCTGAGGTTTGTGAGCCAAGAAATATAAAACTGGCAGTTAGTGTAGAGGACTAAAACTATGAACTGTTAATGTGCTGCTCCCTGTAGACTAGGGTTTGATTCCGTCAACCTCCATTTGTGTACCGTGTCACACTGAGCACGTTACCTAACCAAGACAGTGCCCTAGGGTAATTAGAAAGCAGGCTATACTTGCCCATGGTCTCCTTGTCCACATGTCTTATAACTACCTATGAACCTATAGTCTGGCTAACTTGGAGTAGGAAGGTGGGAAGAACACAGGACCTGAAGCTCAAAAATGTTTTATGTATTTATTTTTTTTAAAAAAGCAAGTTATCTGAGCAGTATCTTTGTTTCTGCAAGTATTTTTACAGCATGTGTAAGATATATGCAGGCACACATGTAAGAATTGTATTTTATTTTTATTTATTCATTCATTCATTCATTCATTCATTCATCTAACCATCCTTTTGTTGATCAAATGAATCCCACTAGGCTAGTGGCCTCTTTTCAGGGGAAACTTGAGGTGGTATTTCTACTACTAGGGGAAACTGCACAAGGGCGTTAAGGAACCTCCCTTACTCATCTCACAGCATCTATCAAAATCTTTTATATTCAGACATTGACACATTTACTAAGGAATCACAGACTTGACAGTATTTCTCACTACTACCTTTCTAAGTGAATGGAATTATAAACTTACTGCGAGGCTATGGTGAATTAGTATCATCAGCTATGATGAAATGGTGCACTGTGGGCAAAAAGTAACATTGCAAAGAAACCGTCACATCAACTCACCCTTTCAGCTTACTACGTATTGGAGATGTGGAGAACCGTCATCATCTTGCTGCACAAGGACTGAAAATCCTCCACTGATCAGGCAACTACAGACCAATATATCTAACCAACTGTATTTTCAGTGACAATGGCATCTGACAGTCCCTGGACCTAAAACCAGTTTAGATTTGTAACCGGTATAGCCTACCTCCTAAACTTGGTAGACTGCTTTGAAAAAGTGACAAAGACCTTGGGTAAAAGGGAATTTGGGAATACAGCCTTATTCATCCTAGCAAAGGCCTATGGCATCCTCTTCTCATATTCTGGCATTTCAATAAACTAATCTAACTTTAATGTAAACCCCTGTGTAGCCTACTGGATAGCAGACTGGATCACAAGCAAAACCATATCTAATAGGATAAAGGATCGTGAGCAAGCTGTCCTCTAAAAGGCTCGCCACTAATAGTGTCCCCTAGAGATCTGTTCTGGGGCTGTGTCTGTTTAGGATTTACCTTTCTGATGTCAAGAGCTGTAGTTATGAGTCTGTGACTGACCATGTTTGTAGATTATTGCAAACTTGAAATTATCATAAACTCCTCAGTGGACTCTCTCTGGTCCTCCAGTAGGGCTTAACACATACAAATGAATGATACCAGGACCACAACCTAAAGCTAAATGCCAAGGAATGTAGCATGTCCATTGGGAAGCATAAGCGCTCTCACACTTACCACATAGGAGACACTCCCTTATTAGGGACCTACACTTTTTGTAGACCGTGAAATCTCCTTTGACGATGTCTCTTTACAGTTAATGCAGTCACAATGGCATGCAGGCAACCAAATAAAAATCCAAGCAATTGTAACACGCTGAAGAAATAATGGATTCTACTGAAAACAAACGCACCCTTGAAACTATAAACTTTTTGCTGTAGAGTTCTTTATTCACCAAACGCAGGATTTAGCGCTTTCATCCACAAGAATGGTGACTTCATCAGAATACTAATTAATGTTTAATTACACCTTATATAAGCCATTTTGGCATAAAAAAACACCAATTATACTGTTAAAATATAAAAATATGAAAACATGAAAATAAGAATAAAAATTCATTCGCAACATGCAAGCATGATACATATCAAGTATATTAACCATAAAAATAAAATTCATAACACTGTCAATTGATGTACAAAATATAAAAATTCATTTTATAAACCACTTTTTTTCTCTCTCAATTCTCTCATCATTCTCTGTGCATTTGTAAAATAGGCTTACTTGTGATGCAATCATTAATACCTGGAAAATTTAGAGCATCGGTTAATAGCTGCCATCTAATCTTCTCTATACCCTAAAAGGGCTTTAAGGTTACCTCCTCTTGGACCTATTTTTATCTGTTCAAGAATAGCAAATTTAAATATGTGTTCATATCCTTTCAACTCAATATGCCTATAAAGGGCATTCGTTTTGTCTTTTTTGGTAATAGTATCTTGCATCACTAGATACAAGGTTTGATGTTCACCTTTAAGAAGCATGGCTAGGCTTAAAAAGAGCCCCTGGAATTGTCAGCCTAGTAAACCATTTAGAAATATTGTGGTGAAACAGTGAGAGAAGGGGCACACTTTATTACTATTGAGTTTGGATATTTGTTGTGCACAAAATATTTAAGAGCCAATATAAGTTGATTAAAACTAAGTATTTGAATGCAGTTACGGTAGTGGTGCTGCGGTAGCGTTGTTGCCTCACAGTTAGATGTTGCCCGTTCGATTCTCAGTTAGTGTCTTCTGTGTGGCGACATGCATGAATGGGCGTTCCTTCATTGAAGGTTGTGTGTTAGGCCTGGCAAGCCAGCACGTAAAACTCTACTGCCAATCATTAGCGGACCGGAGTTCCGCTGTGGCGACCCCTAACTGGGAAAAGCCAAAAGACACAAACAAATACAGGTGGTCATAAATCCTATTCTTAAAACATCTCTCTGTTTTTACGATGTAGTAACATGGACACTCCATACATTTAGCCATGTACACAACACATTTGGAGTTTCAGTTCCCCTGTGCAAATGTAACCATTGATGTTATGTGATCCTATCTCGCCTACATTCTGACTGATGGGTTCGGAGCCGATCCCTCGGCTCCGACTCGGCACGCTTATGCCAAAGAGCGAAGTCTCTAATTGGCTGAGCTTACTATATCCCAGGATGCACCACTACCAGTCCCCCAGATCTCGTTTGCCGCTTTCCTGCGAAGACGTGGTCTCGAGCTGGCTGGGCTGAGTAGTTATTTTAACTAACTTTTTCTGTCAGTTTTTTGCTGTTTTTTGTCTCAAAAGCTGTTTTAACGGCTAATCTTCTCATTGTGTGTGTTTGGATTTGTTGAAGACTTGTTGTGTGATTGGGTTGAGTTTGGTTTAGGCCCCCTTCATCTAGGGCCTTCCCGGTCAGTCAACCCTTCTAAAACCTTACAGGGTTTTCAAAGTTCCCTGTCATTTGCGCTTTTAAGCGATAACTGTAAGCCTATATTTAGGTTTGTCAATCAGTAAGTCAGTAATTGTATTTTTTCCTGTCAAAGTTACTGAAATTGTCTTACCATAATGTCTCAGAATCCTAGGCCTTCGGGCTTTAAAAAATGTACAAAATGTAGTTTCAAAATGTCCATCACAGACGATCACTCGCTCTGTGTGTATTGTTTGGGTGCAAAACACTTACAGGAGTCATGCAGCGTATGTCACGCTTTTTCCTCAAGGGTCCTCCAGGAGAGGAAAAATAAATTGATTCTTAAGGGGTTAATTAAACCTTCTTTTGAAGAAGCCTTGGCATCCTCTCCTTCTCCGGCTAAAAGAAAAGGCGCCAGTTCCACCAGTCCGTCAGATCCGACCGCCAAGAGACATAGGCAGGCCTCTCCTTCGGCTCCAAGGACTTCGAGCCGAGGTCGAACGGTCTGCCTCGATGCCACCAGTATCGACTCCTCTGGCTTCGGAGCCGATGGCTGGGGCATCGAGGCGGGTCACCTTCGCCGGCTCCACTGGTCTCGGAGCCGACAAGGGTCGCCCGCCAGACACTTCCTCCTCGGCGCCAAGTCCACCTCGGCACCGATGGAATCTGGTGTGTGTATTCCTTCGGCGCCGATAGTCATCGAGTCACCTCGGAGCCGGTCCCCTAGTCCTTTGGGGCCGTTGGAGAGGCCGCCTCAACCCGTTCTGTTTCCTCTCGGTCTTCGAGGATGTCAGATTCTGATATAGACAGGGTGCTCCAAAGACTGTTCCAGTCCCCAGTCTTCCAAAAATTTGTTTCGGTTCCGACCCAGTTGGCTTCGGAGCCGATGACCTTGGCCCACCCCATTGCCATTCCTCCTCCGACTGCTTCGGCTCCGTCGGGGCAGGTGCTGTTCGAGCCGGTGGAGATCTTAGGGTCGGCTCCGACCCTTACTCCAACCCGGCCTTCGGGTCCGAGTTTGGTACGCGGACTTCTTCGGCTGGACCCGGGGTGATGTTTCGGGACCTATGCTTTCGGTTCGAGCCTCCCTCGGTGCTGCGGGACTTCCGTCGGCTATCATGGCTCCGGGACCGGACACTCCCAGGATTCTGGGGTCCGCTTTCAGAGCCATGAGGAGTGCCTTGGCCAAGTCCTCTCGCCATCTCTCCGGCTTTACCGGCACCTTCCTGGGCGTGGAGACTGGGTCTTTGGCAGTTCCCCTGTCCGTAGTCAGCGGAGCCCCGGGGCCTGAGGTTACCCCAGTGGGGGTTCCCTCCTCCTGAGGGTTCTTCGGAGGAACCCCCAAGGAAGAGATCGTGCAAGAGGAAGCACGTGGACTCCCAGTCTATTACATCAGACACTGATCTTGATGATGCAGAGGGTCCCCGTCGCCCTCGGATGATGTCTCATTTGCAGACATCTTAGAGATCCTCAAACAACGAGGTGGCTGGATATCCAAACCCCTCTGCTGATGAGTCAGTGCTCCTCAAGGCCTTTGGGGCTCAGCCTCCGCCTCCTGGGTGTCTCCGCCTCGACGAGCTTCTGGATTTAGTTTGTCGAAGGGCGTGGAACATCCAGATACCGTGGAACCAGTCCCTTCTCGTCCAAATAAATTTTTGTCTGCTCCCCGAGAAGGAGTTCCTCACTAAAGGCGTGGCTGTAGATGCCATGGTGGTGGCATCTGCTACACAACAGGACGTGGCAGAGGCTTCAACGTCCATCCATCCTCCTAATAAGGAGTCTAGGAGTATGGACAGGTACGGGAAGCGCACCCTGACTTCAGCGGCCTTTACTTTAAGGTCTCTGAATTATTTGGCACATTTTACCAGGCTTCAGAGGATCTGGTCAAGGAGTTGTCAGATTCCCTCTCGGTAACCTACCTGAGCAGCTAGCCCAGTCGGTTAGCTCTCAGTTGGCTATCCTTACGCCAATTTCTAACTCGTCCATGAGGCTCATTTCCTATGCGGCCGAAGGCGGTAGAGCGGCAGGCACAGGCGTGGCTCTACGGAGACAAGCCTGGCTCCGCTTGTGTCAGTTTGGAGGCCTTCAAGTCTTCCTTCACCGACGCTCCCTTTGATGGGTCCTCCTTGTTTGGACCCAAGGTTAAAGACACCCTTACCGCTGTGAGCAAGAGGGAAAAACTTTATCTGCCGTAGGTGCCCGTTATTCCACTCCCTTCGGCCTTACCCCAAGGCTAAAAGAGGGGAAAATGTGGTTCCAAATCTCGTAAGTTTTTCTCCCAACAGCAGGAAGATTCCCCTCCCAGAGGCAGACGACGGGAAAATTTTTCAGGGCGACGCCCTCCCAGGGGCGGCAGAGCGCCCCGCAATTCTGGAGACCGCGAGTCCTTTCGTGGCTCTTCAGCCTCCCACACGCCATGAGGGATTGCCCGGCTGTGCTGCTCGGAGCCAGTCGGGTGTCGTTGCCAAGGACCAAAAAGCCTGGGAGTCAATCACTCAGGACAGATGGGTGCCTCAGATCATTGGCGGAGGTTACACCATCCCATTCACATACTCGCCCCACCGTCCAAAAGAATCCCGGACCCACCACCCAGTCAAAGGGAAATGGCAGCAGAAGCTTTAAAGCTGCTAGAAAGGAGTCATCCAACCGGTCCCCACAGACCAGATCGGATCAGGAAATTACTCCAGGTTCTTTTAGTGCCAAAAGACAGGGGACCTGAGACCAATATTGGATCTCAGCAGACTGAACCAATCCGTCACGAAATCCAAATTCGAATGGTCACGTTACAATCCATTCTCCCATTGTTGGAGAAGGATGTTTGGATGTGCTCCATAGACCTCAAGGACGCCTATTATCACATACCGATACATCAGGCGTCCAGGAGGTATCTGCGCTTCAGCCTGGGAGTCAGTCATTACCAATTTTGCGCCCTGCCCTTTGGTCTCACCACAGCCCCCAGGGTGTTCACCAAGTGTTTGGCAGTAGTGACGGCTCACCTGAGAAGTCTTGGATTCCAAGTGTTTCCCTATCTGGACGACTGGCTCCTGACTGCCACCACCAGGCATCTACTAATGGACAACCTCAAAGCCACCATCTCCTGGGTGTTACCCTGGGGATTACATTCAATTGGTCAAAGTCTGTCTTGCTGCCCTCTCAGCATAAAGTTCATAGGAGCAGAGATAGACTCAAGATTGATGCGCGTCTTTCTTCCTGCCGAAAGGATCCAAACTTTACAGGGCCAACTTCAAGCTCTGATCTCGAGATCCAAAGCCCCAGCCAGGATGGTTCTGCAAGTTTTAGGCTCAATGTCTGCCACGGTTCTTTTAGTTCCTCTGGCAAGATTGCACATGAGGATTCTTCAGTGGCTATTGTCAACTCAATGGTCCTTTCAGGATCTTCCTCTCAATCATCACATCATGATTACGGAAATATGCAAACGGGACCTTCGCTGGTGGCTTCAGACATCCAATCTGAATCAAGGAAGCCCCTTTGTTATTCCCTCTCCAGTGGTTACCCTGACGACAGATGCCTCCCAGATAGGGTGGGGGCATTGTCTGGGCAGGCTAGTTCAGGGCTCCTGGCTTCCAGACGAAGCTCTTCTCCACATCAACGTGTTGGAGATGAGGGCTGTACTTCTATCCCTACAGGCCTTACACAAGTTTCTTCCTCAGGGCATCATCGCCATCCACACAGACAACATGTCGGTGGTCTGGTATCTGAACAAACAAGGAGGGACCAGATCTTACCCCCTTTGCAGAGAGGCCATGAGAGTGTGGGAATGGGCTGTAGCTACCAACCGCTTCTTGGTAGCGACCCACATTCCGGGAAGGTCAAATATATTGGCAGACAAATTAAGCAGGACAATTCTTTCTCCTCACGAGTGGTCTCTAAACCAAACAGTAGCAGCTCAGGTTTTCAGGAGATGGGGACCGTGCTGCGACCTATTTGCAACTCCACTAAACACCAAGTGCCAAAGGTTCTTCTCCTTGATCCCACATCAGGGAGTGCCAGCTATGGATGCTCTAGCACAACCTTGGCCAACAGGGCTACTTTATGCCTTTCCTCTGATTCCACTTCTCTCCAAAGTCATTCAAAAGCTTCTCAATTGGGGTCCGCAATGATACTGATTGCCCCATACTGGCCTCGTCAGGTATGGTTTCCTTACCTGAAGAAGCATGGTGGACGATCCGTGGACTTTAGACCTAATTCCGGACCTGCTAATTCATCAGTCGGGACATCAGCATCAGTCCCTTCGATCTTTGAAATTGACAGCTTGGCTCCTCCACTTCCGACTTTAGTCAGAAGTCACACACTAGTCCCGGAAGTTGTTCACATTTTATCTTCGGCCACAAACCCACCACTAACAAATTGTACCTTAGTAAGTGGAAGAGGTTTGCTATCTGGGCTCAACTCAAGGGCTTAGACCCTATCACTGCTCCTATCCCAGAGGTTTTGAAATTCTTAACATCCCTGTTTAATCAAGGATCTTCTGTCTCTACTATTAAAGTCCAACTAGCGGCTATCTCTAAATTCCACGAATCCATGGATCCTCCATTGATGAGCAGCAGACTATGCAAAACTTTCATTAAAGGTGCGGGCCTGTTAAGACCCCAATTTTTCATCCTGCCTCCGTGGGATCTTGATTTGGTGCCGCATTAACATCTTCCCCTTCGAACCGGCTGCTACATGTGAGTTAAAATATCTGTCTTGGAAAACTGCCTTCTTAGTTGCAATTACTTCTGCAAGAAGAGTTTCAGAGCTTCAAGCCCTGTCTATTAAGCCACCGCATTTGATTTTCCACAAGGATAGAGTATCACTTAGGCCTAATCCATCCTTTGTCCCAAAGGTCTGTTCTAGTTTCTGTCTCCAACAATCTCTAGAGCTACCAGTTTTCTTCCCAAAATTCTCTAATGAAGCAGAATACACTCTCCATAAATTGGATGTTCACAGGCAATTACGCTTCTATTTAGACAGGACTCAGCAACTTCGTAAGTCAGACCAGTTGTTTGTGTCCTTCTCAGATAATAAATTGGGTCAAACCATCACAAAGCTACTATCTCCAAATGGATCAGAGATTGCATAACTCAGGCTTATTCTTCTTGAATAAGCAACTTACAACATCTATCAAAGCTCATTCTACCAGAGCTATGGCCACTTCTATAGCTTTTCATTCCAAGCTCGCTATATCGGAAATTTGTGCTGCGGCTACTTGGTCCAACCCGCACACTTTCATTTCCCACTACAAATTGGATGTGGCATCTAAAGGACGAGCTTCATTTGGTTCCACGGTACTCAGGAGTGTTTTCCAGTGAGCCACCCAGGATTCAGGTGCTAGGGACGCTGTCCCATCAGTCAGAATGTAGGCGAGATAGGATCACATAACATCTTTTAGTTATGTACTCACCATAACTTCAGATGTTTGGGATCCATCTCGCCACATTCCTAAAACCCACCCTCCTTTCCCCTGCCTTGGAGATCAGAAGAGATTGAACGGTTTTGAGTTTTACTGTTTATCTTGTTTCATCTGACGATGTTATATAAGCAGGGCGTGCATGTGGGCATGTATGCGGACAAACTAGATCTGGGGGACTGGTAGTGGTGCATCCTGGGATATAGTAAGCTCAGCCAATTAGAGACTTCGCTCTTTGGCATAAGCGTGCCGAGTCGGAGCCAAGGGATCGGCTCCGAACCCATCAGTCAGAATGTAGGCGAGATGGATCCCAAACATCTGAAGTTATGGTGAGTACATAACTAAAAGTTTTGTTGACATTTTCTAACACAACCCCTTCGACTTCTAATATACTGGAACATTACCTACAGCAAACACATTTCCTAGTGTGTCTTTTATCTTGCAATGTGTTTACCCAACCCAATTCCAAACTTCTCTTTAAGTTATTCGCCATTTTGTAAACAAAGGATGGTGCTGATCCCACAACATCCCTTGTATCATTATCTGCTAACAAAATGTTCCAGTTTTTAGTCATTATCTGTTTTAACTTTGTTTACATACTGAGAATACTCCAAGATACATGCCCTTTGGTAATTTGTGTCATTATTAGCTTTGTCTACTATAATTCCTGATAATAGCTTCCCTAATATGGGGGAATATTTTCTACCCCATTCACTAATGACGTACCTCTTGATGCCATTTAACAAATGAGTGGGATAACTCCTCTGCTTAAATAAATTCCATATATATTCCATTTCCCTAACCATGTCACCATACTGGAAGGTCTTCCGGGCAGCACGTATACATTGTCCTTTGAAAATGTTCCTCATTATTTTTCTAGGATGATTACTCATGTATTCAAGATAACTATCGGAGAAGGTGTTTTTTCTGTATATATTAGACTTGAAGCCATAATTGGTGTTAGCAATAAAAGTATCCAAATACACTGTGCCATTGGTGTTGCATGTATGTGTAAATCGTAAGAATGTGTTGAGTTGTTCGTCAAATATATCCTAAGGACCTTCCCGCAGTAAAAAAATATCATCCAAAAATCTTTAATAATGTCTAATGTGCTTGTAAAATCTACTCTGGAATACATAAGTTGTTTCCCAATCCAACATGACCAGATTAGTGAACATAGAGGCACATGCTGCCCCCATGGCCACACCCCTTGTCTGTCTGTAATACTCTCCCTCAAAGTAAATAAAGTTGTTATCAAGCACCATGGACATCATTTTCAAAATAAGGGCCACAAAATCCCATTCTAAATTAGTATTTTGTCTAACGCTGTTGCAGAACCCATCCAAACCTAGTTGTTTAGGGATACACGAAAATAGGTTCACAACATCTACAGTAATATAATATAACCCTTCCTTCCACACTGTAGGAGTGAGACTAATAAGGAAGCCCCAAGAATCCTTCACCATATGTGGAATAGTCCCATGTATGTGCTTTAGCCATTTGTCAATGGCTACTCCCAATGGGAATGTTTTTGAATGACTACCTGATATAATTGGATGAAAGGGTGGGTTAGTTATACTCTTATGTACTTGGGTATGCCAACTATAGTGGCCATAACCAGATGTTCTACCTTCAAAAAATTGTACACCTCATTAGTAATACTGTTGTCTAACAAATATTCTTCTATATACATATCAATACATTTGTATGCAACCTGTATTTCATTCACAGAAACTGTTTCATAATTTCCTGAGGTCTGTAAAATCTCAAATATTTTAGCAACATACTTCAGAGTATCAAAAATCACCCCCCCCCACCCTTGTCATGTTTCATAATCCTTAAGTTGCGGCCTTCCTTAAGTTGCCTCAAAACAACAGTCTCACTGTGAGTAAGGTTATGTCTCACTTTTTTATGTTTTACGTCATTATGTAAGCTATATATTTCTTTTATAACCATTCTTTCATATACTGCAACACTAGATTGTGTTACCGGCACGTACATACTTTTCTTCTTAAATGTTTCCTTTCCTCCGTATTCGGTATTGTTCTGAAATTGAATAGCTAAATTAATCTTCCTCAGATATAATTTAATTTCTTCCAGAAAACCTGAATTGGGAATGTATTTAATTCCCCCTAGAGTAAAGTTTAAAATGCTCATTCTTCAAAACCTCATTGGTATAATTATATATTTTAAAATCATCTACACAGTTTACTATTCCAACATGTTCCGTAGTGTCAGTTACTTTCTCAGGAACAATCTCTGTGCCTACCATTGGTTGTCCTTCCCCCGCCTGTGGTATGTTTGTTTCTCATGTTCCCAGTATGGTTTGTCCTCCTTCCATTTCCAGTCTTTCCTCCAAGTTTTGTGTTGATGTTGCTTCCACCCACCCCCCGAACATTTGTGTTGCATCTACGTTGGTTATAACTAGTCTCCTCAGAATTCTGACCATAATCACCTTCTCTGTCCGAATAGTCGTTATAATTCTTACGGTCCTTATTCATTTTCCAGGGATATACTTTGTCATTCTTAAAATGCTCCATGTCCCTCCTAATTTTCCTACATTTCTTGCTAAAAATGGTATGTGTCTTTTTGTCTGCTATATCAAATTGCTTTAAATGTAATTTCTCCCACTGACTATATAATAAGTCGTGTATTATCACATTATTTAATTTTTCAACATCATTCATGAGTGCACATTAAACGTTCATCATTTTTCTTAATTAAGAGTTTCATGAACTGAAAACCAAACTGGTCAAATAACTGATTGATTAAATTAACTACATATAGCTTCATTAAATTCTATACCCATTGGTACCTTAAAAAACCGCAAGCCCATAGGTACTATTTTCAGTACAAGACATCAATTGTCAATTTTCAAACCTTTACTTGTACTCAGTTTTTTACCAAACAAGTAAATAAGGTCTTTGAGAAAGCCTTTAGTTGCATAACCATCATCATTATCATTAACAACAGATGCTCGGTTAAAGTCTTTAAAATCATAGTCTCTTTTAAAAAAACTCATTCAAATGGGTGCTAGTCAGCCCATTTCCAGTTAATTCTTTGGCATTTACTCTAGGACTAGAGCTTTGCCTTACAGTACACCTGATTCTAAGGGTTGGGAGATTGGCATAATGGTTAAAGTGTTTACCTTACAGATCCAGGGTGAAGGGTTTGATTCTCACATGGGGTAATTGGCTAGGCCTAAAATAGGTTCATAGGTTCATAGGTTCATACTAGGCTATCTGCCCGAGGGCATTTATAAGCCTAGCCCATAGTTTTGTGGCTTACGCCACCCCTTTAGTTTGGAGAAACTATGCCCATTATTTTACTGTGCCTCTGTCGAGCAGTGACACTGAGGTAACCCCTGGGGTGTATCTGCGGTCTCCCATCCATTGGTCAAGATTCCTCTTGAACAAGGCCAGCGAGGTGCTCTGCCTCACATAAACCGGGATTTTGTTCCATAGCATAGGGAGTCTTTGGGTGATGAATCTATCCCTCCAGCACGTCCTATTAATAACCGTGTTGAGGTTTAAGTCTCCCGCCCTTGTGGCTCTGAGGGATCTAGATTTTTTGAGATGAAGCATGTTCATCAAATCTGGGTTTGACATGGCCTTGTATGTCAGGCATAGGTCATCTCTGAGCAAGCGGTAAGCAACTGAATATAGCTGGAGTTCTTTCAGTCGGGCAGCATAAGACAGATTTTTGAGACTCTTTATCCTTTTGGTGAGGAACTTTTGTGGCCTCTCCAGCTGCTGCAAGTGTCGGGTCAGATACATTCCGAATGGGGCATTGTACTCTATCATTGGTCTGAGTGATGAGTATAGGGAGACTATGACTTCCCTTGATTTAGATGTGAATCCCTTCATGATAAGGTGGGCAATGTAGAAGGTCTTCCTAACTACTTTAGCAATATGAGTGTCGAATGAAAGGCTACTGTCAACCTGGGTTCCCAGGTCCCTGATAACTTCTTCTGTGATCAGGGGATTGCCACCTATATGGTAGCTAGGGGTAACCTTATTTTTCCCGAAGGGTATGACTATGCATTTCTTGGCATTTAACTTTAGGCCATGGCTCTGGCACCAGTTATCCGTTTCTGTGAGACCCTTCTGAAGGATATCTGTGTCGGATGTGTTTTCAACTATGGCGCCCAGTTTGCAGTCATCATCAAACATTGTCAGCCATAACCCTCCTGTGGTTGCTTGTATTTCAGAAAAGTAGATGCCAAACAAGAGTGGGCCCAGGACTGAGCCCTGTGGGACACCACTTGTGACAGGCTTTGAGTCTGACATGGCGCCAGCAACTCTGACCCTGTGGGTTCTGTCACTCAGCCAGTTTGCAACCCATCTTGTAATGTATGGGTTTACATTTAAGTTGATGAGTTTTTCAATGATACCCGAGTGGGGTATTGTATCGAAAGACTTCGCCAGGTCTAGGTAGGCTGTATGGACTGCCTTACCCTCGTCAATGGCCTTGGTGACGGTTTCGAAAAAGTCAACCAAGTTTAAAAGGCATGATCTGCCTTTGACAAAGCCAAACTGGGTTGGATCCAAGCTCTGCAAATTCCCTATGTCTTTATTTATGAGATCCATTATGATCCTTTCCATGGCTTTGCAGATAAGGCTTGTCAAGCTAATGGGACGGTAATTTCCAGGGTCGGTGGAGGCACCGCCTTTGTGGAGTGGGACCACAGTCGCTGTGCGCCACTCCCTGGGTACGTATCCGGAGGTGAGACTAAGATTAAATAGCTGTCCTAACTGTGGGTTTAATTCCTCGTTGAGTTCATGGAGCACACAGCCGGGGACATCATCAGGTCCCATGGATGCTGTGTTCTTTGCCTTGGAGAGAGCAGTTCTCACCTGGGAGTTAGAGATGTTTGGGGGGCTACAATCATTTGGTATAGAAAACTCTCCTTTGGGGGGGGAGGGGGAGGGGGAGTGGGGGGGAGTTTGCACTGAACCTGTCAGCCAGTATGTTGGCAATGTCTGTAGGATCAGTAATCTTCTCATCATTTTGAACTAATTCTGAGCATATCTGGGAGTTTCCTCCTAAGTTTCTGACATGGCTAAAGAATGCCTTATGGTTGTCTTTAGAGTCCTTAGCTATTTTTTTCTCAAAATTAGCTTTGGATGTTTTTATGAGAGCTCTTAGCTTTTTACTTATAGTGATCAGCGGTGTCTTACCTTTTAAGGATTTTGCATTATCTTGTAGTAGCTTTCTCCTTTTGTTGTAGAGTTTGTTTATGGCTGGGGTCCACCAGACTGGACGCTTGCCTTTGGTACAAAGAGTCTTTGTTTTGCTTGGGATTGCCTGATCCATGCAGCCCTGCAGGTGCTGGTAGAAGGCATTTGTGAGTGATTCAGCGGTTTGAGTAATGTTTACCGCCGGCTCAGGGGCCTTAAAGGAGACCACACTAGTCTTTAGAAGTGTGAAGTCGGCTTTCGAGAAGTTCTTTACTGTGGTCTTTTTCATTTCGGGTGGGGGTGGGATGAGGACCTCCAGCGAGATTAGTGGTCCGTAAGGACAGCTAGCCTACTACTAAACTATGAACCTACCTTTTGATAACAGCTGGTGCATCCGCAACAATGGTGGAGTACGTTTTAGACATATTCTGTTTGGGTTTAGTCCCAGTTCTCCTATATTAAAATTAGAGAAATCAAACATGTAATCTTTTTCAGTCATTTTACTGTTGTTACCCTCCGTATTTGCATGTAAATCAAAGCTGTCCATGGCCATCGAGATGCTGAAACCATCCTCAAAGCAGCCTTGACTGTCTCTCTACAGTTGTCGGGTAGTCCTATCTAGTATATCTTCCAGGTCGAAGTTGTCATCCCTCTGTACTTGAGATGTTTGGGGGGCTACAATCTTGGCTAATAATAAATATGGTGCCCCTTTTGGCATGCATCTTTCTAGGCTTGTGACTCAGCTTGAAGAACCCCAGCAATTCCTCACAAAGATTATCAGAGACACTGTATCTACATACTATGTAGACTTCTTTAAAGTTCTCTTTTCTCAACTTCATACTGACTTTTAAGGGGCAGCCATTGCCTTGCCTATAAGGCCTCAATTGACCCAGTCCTGTGTGACCCCAGATATTCCCAAAACAAAAAGCAGCATGAACACACACTCTCGCACACTCACACTCTCGCACACTCACACTCTCGCACACTCACACTCTCGCACACAAGAAATGAACATCCAACAACAACATAAACCGAACCTGCTTGTGGGGTAGATCCCTCTTTCAAAGAATTCCTCTCCTCTGGAACAGACTTCCCCATTTTATTGGGAAACATAGCACTTTGACCCTGTTTAAACACAGTTTAAATGTGTATATGGGAAGCCGTAAATTCAGTATTGGTTTGGTCTTGTGTCCACATAAAAAGAAGTAGTAGTGAAATGTGTTTGTAATAAAGGGTAATGTTTAGTGGAACTCTAATGGCTAGGCTACAAATGATCTATCTGATCAACAGCCTAGTATGAACCTATGGAGATGGGCACCCCTCAGCTGGATGTCCCCGGGATGTGCTAACTATTATGAGAATTCTTTGTTCACTGTCCTTACTTGACAATGTCACTTAATGAAGGAAAACCTTAAATTTGGGTGTCGGGGAAGTATTGTCTCCCAAAAAGAGTTAACATCGAGTTAACTGGTATTTGATTAGTGTAGGCCCTCTCTTACTTTTACTTTCACTGAGAAATTGGAAGACATGTTTAAGGAACCAGATTCACAGTCCCCAGCACCCAACAAACATGAGAGATGCAATTGTACAAAAACACAATAATAGATCCAGCAGTATCCATCAAAATGTCTAGGTTATGCAAACTGTTGCCAGGCCTGTACACTCTGCCTAATGACAAGAAGAACAGTAGTTAGATGGGCTTGATAAGAAAGTATATACTTCTGCCATCTTGGGCATAACGTTATGGGCATCCTTTACCAAACTCTCACGGTGAAGTATCAAGGCAGTATCCTAAGACAAAGAAGGTAGTTTAGGGCATTTCTGATGGGTCTGTGAAAAAAAAAATAAACTTTTTCAGACTGTTGAAAAAACATGAAAATTATAATAGTGTTGATGCATGATGTAGGGCAGGTAGTAGATCTCTGTGCTTAGGATGCATGATTGATTATGCACCCAGGCTTTTACATATGATTCAAAGGAGGTAGAGCCTCAATTCCTCTAGAAAACAACAATTTTGTGACACTTTTTCAGGTCATGTCTAAGAGGTTAGAGGAAAAATAATAAATGTTGCAGTCTGTCAAGCAGCTGCTCTTCCTATAATATCTATGTACTTGGAATTTTTTCTCTTACATTTTGCCCATTTAAAATGAAATGAGCCAAGTAAGCTTCAACAGTACCTAGAGTGCAGTTAGTTCCAAATGAAGCAGTCCTGTATGAATTCTGAACAGAAGCCATATATCATTTTGAGCTGAAATTTACTGAATTCTCAAAATTGTAACGGGCAGTACCAGAGTGGCGTGGCACCTAGACAAACTGGCAGATTACATTCACATTTTCTGATGAGAGTAACTATAATGACCTGATATATAGTAATCGGCCTTAATTTACAACTTAAATGTTTTACATACTCAACTAACCGAATTCTTGGCATAAAAAGCTGAGCAGGGAAGTCACTGCCTAATGTGAATGGATCCTGGATAAAGCAACCTTTCTGGATATCCAGAATCAATTTGGAGCCAACTGAAAATAGACTTGTTTGCATCCCAAGAGATTTAGAAAATGCCCACTGTTTCCTTTTCTCCCAGGACATCACACCTAGAGGCAGTAGAAAGAAATGCATGTTTTAGTCATATGGACCAGGGACTTCTATATGCCTTCTTTCCAGTAACTTCTCTACCCTGGAGTCATCTTAAAAGCAAAAATGGATAAAGAGCAGAACTTATTTTTGTAATTTAAATTTGGCAAAGAAAAATCCGGTTCACTCATGTTCCAAATGGTGATGCAAGGGGATCAGAAACTAGTACATCCAAACCTCAACAGCTGTGAAAACTTAACCTCCAAAAAATCAAGCATGTACCTCCAGACATTTTTTTCACCTCATTTCAGTATTCTCAAAGAAACAGGAAGACCAACCTCGCTGTATTTGTCTAAATGGATTAGGTTTGTATTTGCATGAAAACATAGTAGATGTCATTTCCTGCGTCAGACACGTTCTGTGGTACCAGTAACTCTTGGATCTATTTAAACAATACATGTCTTTCTCCTCTAAAGATGCAACCATCAGGCATTCTGGCCTGAATCTCACAGGATACTGTGGTCGCTGACATCTTAAACTATTTCTTAGAGGTAGGGCCAACCTTTGGTCAGCTGGTGTCCTAGGCAAAAGGGCTGCACAGCGGCCCCCCACACCACCCGATGCCCCCAATTGGGTCTGCCTACACCATCCAGATTAGTTTTTTTCCTTTTTCTTAATTTGTCTTGCTCTTCATTTTTTTCTTGTATTCATTCAACATATTTTAAAGAAACCATTTCTTTACTACAAAAAATAAACGGATATTTACTGGAAAAGTACACCTGCTAGAGTGGCACCCTAGGTAGCCACCCAGTTGGCCTGTGTCTAAGGTCGGCTATGCTTAGAGGATACTGTCCATCTGTGGTTGCATAGAAAGCTCATGTACTGGGCCTGGGTCCTGAACTTTGTCATACAGAAACAGAGTACGTTTCATTGAATCTGCCATATAGTAAACTGAAATAATTATCCTAGCAGACTCTTTGCAGTAGCAGGTACCTCATCAAGATGGAACTCTGCATGCTCCAAGTAGTAATGTCAAGGTATCAGTCTAAGACAAGTCCTTCCTTCATGCCCAAGGTTTATGAGTATTTCTATTTAATCAGACTAGTCAATTGCCCATTTTCGACCTAAAGCCTAAGAGTAAGGAAGAGAGTGTTTTACACACCATGGATGTGGGATAAAGACAACTGCAGTATTATGCAGGCAGAACCAGGGACTTTAGCTCAACACCTATGTGGTTTGGAATGTCGCACCTCTAGCAGCCTATACAAATCTTGCATTCCAGATCATTTTTCTTAAAAATAAACTTAAGCATAAGATAAATAAATGTTAAATATTTTGTGAACATTGAATAGTATTAAAACTGTACAAATAACAATGTTATTAGTAAGAAGTATTCTTTACAGTGATAATAGTCAATTAAAAGGAATAGAATCAGCACTATGGTAAACCTCCACTATGGATACAATATCAAAGTACAAAAAGCAAAAATCCAGTGGAAGGAAACGCTAGGCTGAAAACTTAATATGTAGATTTAATAACGAAAAGCCACAGTAAAAAAAACATCACAAAGCTTTCAGGCCAATGCCCTTCATCGGTGTGTATAAAGCTCAATTAAAACATTGCATTTGTACAAATTTAAACCAAATGACATGACACAGCTCCAATAAATACATTCAAATGAGCAAACCCAGAAGACATTAAAAGCATATGTGTGTGTGTGTGTGTGTGTGTGTGTGTGTGTGTATATATATATATATATATATATATATATATATATATATATATATATATATATATATATATATATATATATATATATATATATATATATATATATATATATTATATAAACACACATATACACAAAATGTAAATACATATAAGAAAAGTGTTGCTATATAAAACATTTTTCTATATAAAATTATTTTAACAGCACTTTTTTTTTTTTTTCAAAATAGGTTTAATACTAAAAGAGGCATTTATCCCTGGGTTGACCTCCCCCTGCAATCTCAGTATCCACTCATAATCACTTAGCTCTAACCTGTTATTTATGTGTCCCCATTCTCATTCTTCTAGATAACATTAATAACCCTGAACCTAAACTCATGTTCTGTACTTTTCTCTTCCACATGGTTGGCAAGTGCATTAGTGCTAATATTGCATCTTGCATCCGATTTATGTGCTGTAATTTGATCTTTGAGCCTCTGTGTAAACTTGCTTACATATAATGCATTCCACACACGTGGCCAAATAGACACATTAGAGGTGTTACAAGTTGCTGATGACTTAAACACAAACTTTTCTTTAGCTGTGTGATGTATAAATTCATTTATTTTTATTATGTCCTTACAACAGACACAGTTAAAACATGGAAATGTACCTGTTTTTGTCAATGATAATAGTCAATTCATTCATAATCTTTCCATAAATAGTATAATATAATGTAATGCACACGAACCCCAAATTGTTTTTTGCTATACTTTCACAAACAAATGGTCATATCTTGGAAAACCGTACAACATAGAAGTCCCTATTATTACCTCAAATGATTACATCGTAAAACTGCATTCCCAATGGCATTTCATGGAACATGCTGTTCGTTGAACCATTCTGACTGAGATCTCATTATGGTAGGGATCAGGAAATTTGCCCTTTCCTCGCTGTAATGCAGTCTCGGAGTTGGTATGTATTATTATTGGGGGATGTGGGGGGTCCAGTGAATGGGATTTCCATTGAAATGCCATTCGATTACGTGAATATTGAATGATAGACCCGCAACTGGTTTATATATTGTTAGAGCATTTTTGTTAATCAGACATAAGCATTCATATGACAAGAAAATCCTCTGAGTGCATATTTACCGATATATTTACAGAAGTATGGAACATATGCTTAATTGTATAAATAAAAATAACATTAGATATCACTGACGTTATGCAACTTACAGTGCAACTTTCAAATATTGTTTTCTTCAACAACATGTAAGGTTTCATCTGATTTAATATGCCAGTTTGTAAGTCGCTTGTTTTATGAAGTATTAAGTACATATGGAAATACTACTTATTGTTGGGTGTTTGTTAGTAATTATGAAAATATCTCCGGTATACTGTGATGCAAAAGGACACTGACAATGAATTTTCTTGTGTCCCACCATAGCATATCACACCATATCCTTTAATATCATGTAGGGCTTTCTGATATGAAAATATGAACATAATATGAAAATGTGAATTAGTAAAAAGCATCGATTAACTTCTGCGCTGCAGGACATCCTAGATTAACAATTTTGGTGTCATTTTGTTAATAACTCCTCACACTTGTTAATAGTGCTAATTATTAAATGGTAAGTGACGAAGTTAAAGAATCCAGACCTGAAAAAAGGTCAGAATGCCATAAGGAGCTATGGGTATGAATTGGAGATAGATAAGACAAAGTAATCATTTAGTTTCCATAATGTCATGGAAGCATGGCCTTCAGGTGATTAATCAAGCATTACAGAATGGCTGAATGTATAATTTTGTGCTATGAAAATATGGCAAGGCCATGACTGAACAACCCAGGGCACACTTAAAAATTTCAGCTGATGCTACTGCATTTTTTTCATGAATTTCTGCCCACAGTATTTGTGAAGTTGCAGCCTAGACTTCATATACACTACTTCTAAGCACTAGAAGTTGGGTGTCTTAGTGCAAAAGTAAATGAATCTTTGCCACTGCAGTGCTGCAAGGCATGATATAAAATATCCAGCCAAAACATCGGTCAGACCACGTACTGCTTACTACTCTCCCATTTGATTTATGTATGTCCTGCAGCAGTGACCTTTATGAAGAACATGAAGCAGATGTGTAAAGCACAGTTTGCTGTAAATTGGTTCAGATAGTAAGATCACTGCTGCAGTAGGTACTTTCACTTTCCATCACTCCACTAGTACTACCAATAGCGTAAGCATCCTTTTTTTTTTTTTACAGAGAATAGCTGTTACTGAGCCAGTGAGTGTTTGTAAGTCTGTAATGTTGTTGAGTTACTTGTTTTATTCTGTGACATTACTTTCTTAGTTGTGCTTCGTAATAGAACACACTCGCCCCTT
>NC_056733.1:472802429-472832429 GCF_019279795.1 Protopterus annectens
TGGAGATATTTCCATTTTCAGTAGAGGCCCGAGGAGAAAAGCTCCGCAGAAGTACAAATTAATACATATGTAAAAATCAACATACATAGCAAGAAAACAATTAGTACATAGGTTAGTAATAGTTAAAAACAGCAAAATTCTTAACTCTTCAAACAAATTAGTACAACAAGAAAGAGTTACTACCACACACAGAGAAATTCAAACAACATTATACAGGATAAAAATTCTTATAGATAAGAATGCAAAATAAGAGGAAATAAAAGTAGAGTAATAAGAATTATGTAAGGAATAGATGGGTTAGATGAGAAGAGAGCACGTTAAGATAATTAACAGGAAAGGAAGAAGGCAAGGTGAGAGGGGAGAAGAGAGAGCTAGGTGGAAAAAAGAGTGAAACAAGAAGTGAGAGAGAAAGTTTGGGTAAGTAGTAGTAATAGAAAATTAATCGGGTTTACGACATGAGCAAAGCCAGTGATTCTGGAAGTATAGTTTAATATTTTGTTTGAAGAGAGGTAAAGAGGAAATCATTGTTATGTTTGTCGGTAACCTATTCCATTTTATACCTACAGAATTGGTGAATAGGGAGTCACCAGCAGTGTTATTAGATTTTATAGACCTAGTCAAGAGGTTTACTAGAAGAGCGGAGACAGTTTAGGTTGTTATAGGGGATCATGAGTTGGGAGAGTATAGGAGTGTTGTTTGGATGGTACAATATTTTATGGGCCAAAATGAGTTGATGGAAAGCAAGAAAGTTTTGAATTTCTAGCCAGCCAAGTTGTTTCAGGTTAAGACAATGATGGGTTCTGTAGGGGTTGCTAGTAGCAAAGCGGGCAATGTTATTATAGCAGGTAGCCAATTTATTAAGGTTGTTTTTCTTGAGGTTGGTAAAGATGGGTGAAGCATAAAGAAGAGTAGAAATAAGATGGGAGTGAGCAATCCTAGTTCTAGTAGTTGGTGTAAGAAATGGTCTAATTCGATACAAGGATCCTATTTTTCTGTTGACTAGTTTTATGGAGTTGTTAATATGTTGGTCGAAAGAGATTATTATCGATGGTAATACCTAACAGTTTAGTTGTAGAGTCAGGTGAGATGACAGTGGCACTGTTGGAGGAGATAGTGAAGTTTAAGGGGGAAGTCCTGGAAGTGGGGGTAAAGAGAAGAAGTTTAGTTTTTTTAGCATTTAGTAAGAGGAGTCGACTGGAGAACCATGTTTCTACGGTATTAAAGACTTTTTGCGTAAGAGAGATAAGTTCAGGAGTAGAAGATGCTGAGCAGATGAGGGTAGAATCATCGGCATGTTGCTTGAGGGATTATTGTTTGAAGATCATTAATGAAGAGGGAAAATAGAAGTGGGCCAAGGATAGAGCCTTGTGGAACTCCGATAGAAACAGGCAGAAAAGAAGAAATGTGGTTATCCCAGAGAACTGCCTGTTTTCTATTTGTGAGATAGGAATTAAACCATTTAATGGTTGGGGAATCAAAAGAGAGAGATTCAAGAGTCTTACTTAATAAACTGTGGTTGACCATATCGAATGCTTTAGAGAGGTCAATGAAAATGGCAGAAGAGAGTAAGTTGTTGTTACGGTTCCGATTAATAGTGTCTACAAAGGAAAGCAAGGCAGTAGTAGTACTATGATGTGGTCTAAAGCCATGTTGACAGTTTGCTATAATGCTATGAAGAGAGAGATATTGTAAAAGTTGTTGATGGATACATTTCTCCATAATTTTAGCCAAGGGTGAGAGGAGAGCAATAGGTCTATAGTTAGAATAGTCAGTGGAGTTTCCACCTTTATGAAGTGGAATAATATGAGAGGCCTTCCAGATATCAGGGATGATTTCTTCTTTGATGGTCCTATTGATGAGAATAGATATAGGGCATGAAATGACCTTGGCAGCCTTTTGAAGAAATAGTGAAGGGAGCTGGTCAGCAGAGGGGGTAGAAGGTTTTAGTTTAAGAATGAGTCTGTAAATGTAAGATGTAGAGATAGGTTGTAAAGAGAATTTAAAGGAAGAGTTAGTTAGCTTACTTGGTAGGCAGAAGTTGTCGGCATTTAGTTGTTTTGCTAAGGCTTGTATAGTTTCAGTGAAGAAGGAGTTAAAAGTGTCTGCAGTTTGTTGAGGGGTATCAGGGTCAGCATTAATTGGGGAAGGTGTTTGAGGTACCTGGGGAGAGAAGTTTATTGATTGAGGACCAGAAGAGTTTAGAGTTATTAAGATGATTTTGTTGTAGTTTGAGGTAGTATTTCTTTTTGTCAGATATTACTGCCTTTTTAGTTAAATTTCTCAGCTGACGGAAGTGTAGAAAATCAGGGTTATTTCTGTGGGATCGCCATGAGGCCCAGACTTTATTTCTAGTAAGAATAAGTTTTTTTGTTTCAGGGGAGAGCCAAGGGGCTGAATTAGATTTCATTCTAATAATGCGTTCGGGAGCATGTTTATCAAGAATGGATAGAAAAGTTGTGTTAAAATAGAGTACTGCATTTTCAAGAGGAAGAGTTTTTAAGGGGTTCCAGTTACATGCACCAAGTTCAGTCTGAAACAGGTCTGGATTAAAATGTTTGATGGTAAGTAATTTTCTTATGGTGTGGGGAATAACACAATCAGCCTTTTCCCTTGTTATGAAAGTTAAAGAGTGATCACTAACATCATCAGGCAAGGTTCCTGTTTTGTAGTTATGTTCAACTCTGTTTATAAGTATCCAGTCTAGAATGCTTTCTCTATTACTATGTTTATTGAGCCTGGTAGTTGAAGTAATAGTTTGGGTAAAACTATGAAGGTTGATACGAGATGAGGGGTTTTCAGCATCAATGCTATTCCAGTCTATGTTAAGGTCGCCTAATATAATGGTTTCTTGAGGATAAGTGACAGATACCCAACTAAGATAATTTTCTAGGATAGGTATATTGTTACCAGGTGGCAGGTATACACAGATGATATAAAGGGATTTTTTGGAATTTAATTGAAGTTTAGCAATAATGGCTTCTATCTTGTTATCTTGAGTTGGAGAGACTGGAAGGGTAGTAATATTCAGCTGATTTTTAAAGAGAATTGCAACACCACCACCTTTGCGGTTGGGACGGTCGAGTCTTACTATATTGTAGCCTTGTGGAATAATTTCAGTGTCTTTAGTGGTAGGTTTTAGCCAGGTCTCTGAGAGGCAGAGAATATCAAATGAGTGTATATGAAGGAGGGCATGTAGGTATGTTACTTTGTTGTTTAAGCTTTGGATGTTAAGATGGCCTATTGAGAAGGTGTTATTAAGTTTAGGTACAGATACTAGTGGAGAAAGGGAAGTAGGACCAGGGTTAGGGTGGATATCTCCATCTAGAAGAGAAGGATTAGTAGGTTTGTGTATGAGGTTAATGTTAAGAAGGGATTGTATTTTAGTTTTGTTCTCAGATGGTATGGCATAGTTGAGGTGTGAGTCTGTGGAATTTAGGTAAGTGATAATTAGGGGTAGAAGGAATATATGGGTAAGGGATTGGTGGATAGAGAAGTGTTAAAGTGTGTTTGTTAGGATGGAAGTGTTGGACATCAAGAGGTTTTTCATAGAAGGACAGTAGGTAAACTGAGCATAGGGTTGAAAAAAGTAGGAGTGAGAATAAAAGGTGGGTAGTTAGGTAGGAAGTCATCATGAGAGGAGTAGGAATAAAAGAGGAGGGTGTGAGAATGTATAAGTGGAGAGAGTAGAGAGGGATATACTACCGAAGAGTTAAAAATAGAACTAGGAGGGGAGAGGAGGAAACAGAGAAGAGGAGTTAAGAAAGGGGTAGTTTTAATAGGAGGGCTAAGTATAGGTAGGATAAGAGAGAAGAGTATGGAAGACAGTGGGAGTGTAAGGAGGAGATGGGGGTGAGCGTGGGAGGAGAAGGGGGTGAGCGTGGGAGTGGGAGGAGTAGGAGTGGAAGGAGCAAGATTGGAGGGCTAGGATGGGGGGTGTGTCCAGAGAGCTCTAAGGTTAGGACCCCTGGGGGTGGGTGGGAATTGGGGGTAGGGAGGGGAGGAGCCAAGAGGGCTTAACGGAGCGGGTAGAAACAACCAAAGGTGGGCTAGAAAGGAGACTATCAGAAAGGCAGATAGGTATGGCAGGAGCAAAAAGTGTAAAAAGGAAGGGCTGAGAAAGAAATCAAATAAGCACCAGTGGGATGAAAAGGAGTTGAAGAGGATTAGGACAATATTTGATACAGTAGGAGGAAAGAAGAAGAGGTGAAAGTGTAGCAGGTAAAGGATGGGCAGGTTACAGGAGTAAGAAACACTACTGTTAGCAGGGAGATAGACAACAAGGTCTGTGGAGGGACTAATGGAGGTCAGAATGCCAAAAAAATGACCTTACAGACTAAAAAGTCAGAGGCAGAAGGAGCAGCAGAGAAGTAACAGAGAGAGGAGAGTGCCTCCTAGTGGATTGTGTAGGTAGTGGAAGTGAGAAAGGGGCAGCTGATATGGGACAGCGAAGAGTTATAGGGAGTAAGAGTAATGAAATAAGAGCCAGAAAAGAGAAGGGTTTAAAGGGGTAGTAGAGGTTTAGGAAAGGAGAGGTACTGGCTGCTATTGGATTGGTATGAACAAAGGAAAAAGTCATTGGTGATGTTGATGAATATGTCTGACTGGTGAGTTAAAATGATCGGTGTAATTATTTTTATAACATTACCTGCAATTTCAAATTTTCCTAGGCAGTAGAATAGTGCAAATGTTGCCCCATACTGAAGGCATTTAATAGGCTTACAAACATGATACTATCTGCACCCCTTAAGGTTGTTCTATTCAGTTTACGAAAACAATACTGCTGAAGGCGGAGAACTAAATGGCCTTATGATGTCAATGAATATTTGCTGAATTGGTTAAAGTCAGATGCTCTTCGTTCCAACTGCTGTAGTAGTCTTCAGGCTATATGGGTTACTTCCTTGCATAGAAAACAAGAACTGGCTAGCATTCCAAAGCTCTGGCTGCTCCCCCCACACACATACAACTTCATTATGACTCCCAATTGGCTGGCCCCATGGAGGGAAATCCGTAGTTGGAGTGAAGAAATCTTCAGTGTTATTCTTGCCACCTCAAGGAGAAGCATCTCTGTGGCTTCACAGGAGTAGCAGTCTGCTTAGAACTTTGTCTGACACAAGTCCCCATGGGGAACCCGTATTCCTGCCATAGCAAATCCATTTCAGTCAGTATCAAGGTAAATTCTACACTAGCCTTGTCTTCCTCAATGGCATACTGGAAAGTGGTGGACTCTAGCAGTATTCTAGAGGTAGCTACATGGTCCTCTGTACATATTACATATTTTTACAAAGCATTACAAACTGAATTCATTTTTAGGTTCAGAGCTATCTTTGCTTGGACCATTCTCCAGGACTCCTGTGTCTGAGTCCTCCTTCCTCCCAGGTTGGATAGGCTTTGCTAATCAATCCATATAGCCTAAAGGCTACTGTGGCAGTGGGAATGATGAACATAGTTCAGTTGTGTAAACTGTACTTGCCCATAATAGAATATTTAAGATATTCCTTAAGAAGCTGTACCTAGCCTCCAACCTGCTACTTTTGTCTATAATTGTAGTTGGGATGTAAAGTTTTTCTTTTTTAATGTTTTTCTGCTTTATATTTGTTATTGCTGCTTTTGATGTTGATTCAATATTATGCTGTTTACTCTCTCTGTATTAGCAAGAAAGTCCTGAAGTATTCTACACTCTGACTGCTGATTACCCTCCTTGGAACTAACCAATCAGAATCCAGAGTAATTGTGTGTGTGTGGGGGTGGGTGGGTGTGTTTGTGTGTGGAGGGGTGCAAGGGGTTATTATCCATAGCTTTATGAAGTTAAACGGTTATTTCCTAGACAGGGAAACAACCCATATAGCCTAAAGGCTACTGCAGCAGTGAGGAATTCAGACATCTGCTATTATGAGGAAGTGCAATGTACACAACTGTACTTTCTTCTTAGTACCTTGAAATGAGGAAGGGCTAATATAGACTAACATTTTAGTGACATTTGTCATTTTATGTAATGGTCTGAAAATAGTACATTTCCAAAGATTAATGGTATCATCTGCTGGTGAAGGATAGGCTGAGAATCTTAATAAGGAGCACCTTCACAGAGCCTCTAGAGAGATTCTCCAGCTTATTATAAATCTTACCCTTATGCCCTTTAGATTTAAGCAGGGCTTATCAAAGTTTATCAAAGTTATTTCTAGCTTCAAAACTTATTCACAGCAGCCTTATTCTGTTCTTAAACCAAGCTTGCTGACACTGCAAGAAGAATGTAAAGTGCTGCTCCTAAGGTAAAATCCTCCACAACTCTGTTCCGGTGTTTTGTCACTGAATTTAGAAACAGTTTGTGAAGTGCTTATGATGCTGTGTGATGCTCACATTCATAGTGGTATGAAATTCAATAAAAGCAGCTGCTTCATGTTGGAACTAGTGAGGTGTTCAGATGCAAATGAAGCATGCTGGAATGCTAATGATACTGGTGGCTTGATGCAGTAAATGCAGAAAGGTACTAGACAATGCAACACCAGTCTAAGGCAGAATTAAGAATTACATAGAATAACAAAACTGTGATATCTGAAGGTGAAAGCCATAGGCATGACCAGAACACATTGAGCAGTGGACATTGTGATTTTTGTGTACAGAATGTAATCAGAAGAAGAACATGTTGGGAGAATGCAGTGTAGTGAAACTGAAAGAAGTGTAAACAACATATAACACACACCTGAATAATATAGTGTGATGCTTATCCATTACAGAGACAGCTATAGGCTGAACACTAGAAATAGCCGATGTAACGTGTGATCGTACAAATGATGGAGCAGTGCGCTGGAGATGACCATACTGGTTACTGGAAGTATATCATAAGCAGCAAGGGGGCTTGCATGCGTACTATGCATAAAATGAAGCATGGTGTACTCTACAGCTGTCCCCTTGTTAAGAGTAGAGGATTCGCGTAGTACATATCTTATACAGTAAGGTACATCCGACACGGCCACAGATGAACACTGAAAGAAGTTATCAAGTGGCACAGCATTTTGCATGCGCACACATGCCTAGGCATACTCATCATATTCGGCTTGTATCCTTATTTTGCTATTCGGCTTGTACCCTTATTTTGAACTGGCTATTCGGCTTGTACCCTTATTTTGAACTGGCTATTCGGCTTGTACCCTTATTTTGGAACTGCCTATTTGGCTTGTACCCTTATTTTGGATTATTGGCATACTCATCATAAGGACAAAGCCGTGAAGTGAGTGGAGAGTGGTACTACAAAATGCATATGCCCTGTGTCACAGAGGTGTGCAGCCATAGTGTGCTGGTAGGCTTAACTACGGTTTATGACCCATGCATCTAGAATTGACCCTCTTTGTTGGCTGTGGACAATGTCTGTTACACAGGGATATCACTGAGGTATTACTGGACTTTGAGGAATGTCTGCCATCCTGTCTGTAGCACCACTTCCTTTAGCAGCTGTAGATTGTTTGGCAACAGCCTGTGAAACACCACATATTTGCCATCCCTTTGTTTAATATATGTTTATATAACAAATATTTTATTGAACATTCCTTATAATCCACTGAATAACAAAGGCCATACTACAGTGTAATAATTTGCATCATATAGTAGGGTGTCTATAACATCGGAGATTCAGAAAATAATACAAGACAAAGACCTTGAATATCTCCAACAGAATATCGCAATTCCCCTGTCCCCAGAGAACAAACCACAATACATGCCCAGATGTACATTTTTCCCCAGATAAAAGGATGCCAAATAGTATTTACAGTCCCACAAACCATTATTGCTTTTATGTATTTACTATATGAGCATATTTGTCCTAGTACTATGCCAGTTTATAGGAATTGTTATAATCAGTTATTCTTATAAATGAGGCCTTGTTTGCATCAATGCACATTCTATTGGTAATCTAGTGCCCATCCTAGAGATTAAGCTCTTAACTCAGAGCTTTGCATTAAGAACTCCTCATACAAAGTGCAAGAGAATAAAACAATGAAGAAGCTCCTGCATGCTACATAAAACTGACTTCAGCACTATATCTTAGCAATGTTTATCATTCACCTGACTCCACAAATGTTTATCCCCTTCTCTTTGCCCTTGATCCATTACTTTAAAGGCTGTTCACTGTCTTGCTAACTAATTGACAATTTAAAATTCTTATCTAAAACAGGGGAGACCATCTACGTTAGAGTGTATTTTAACTTGGCCTTTGTTTGCCTTTTATCATTCGCTCCTATCTTATTGTCCCATTTTGTGACTAACTCTGACTAGATGAGTCTTTTATTTCATCAGGTCAGATAGACAGACATCTTCCTAATACCAGATCTCTCATCCCCCCTACCCCCCGCCATCTTCTCTTACTTGTTGATTCATTATATCAGCCTTGGTTCTTCCAGTAGGTAATTCATATATTGTATTTCTTTTTACTCCATTCCTTCTTCCCTTGAGTGATCCTTGTTCTTTGTTATGATGCATATCTAGGCCTCAGTTCTTGTAGCAGTATATACTTTATCGTATTCTGCTCCCTATATTACCACTGTTGCCAGCAGTAAAATTATTTCCACTTGTCATTCTACCAGTACCCATTTTACTCTGTGAGGGGGGCTGTACATAGTGTAAATACAGTTTCACTTTTCTTCTTTCCTTTAAAACACACACTCCATTCCATGAAGATATGTACCCCATTTACTAATCCGTGTACTCTCTTGTCTGCTTCAGTATCTTGTCTTTCCTGAATTTCTGCATCAGATCGATCCCTAGCCCTTTCAGCTGTTTCCAGTGCCCATTGATGACTTTTTTCCCCTTAACTACATTTTCTTTATTCTGCCAGTTCAAGTCCTTTCACACAAACCATCTTTCAAATGTTAAATATTCTTTTTTACCTTTTAGCTTTTGTAAAATCTTAGTTATTTCTTTTAAATATGTCTCCAGCTCAGAGCACACCCAGATTATGATATGACTCTAATCCCCCTTCTGCTAGGTCCTGCACCTCTCCTTTGTATTTTTTCTGTTATACAAAAATACTTGTGCAGACATGGCCACTCAAATATTCTAAATTTCATCAGTTTAAACACTTTTTACTTTCCAGATCTTTCTACACTGCTTCTTATTAATATCATGTCCAAGCATCTTGACAGGGATAGTAATTTGAAAGAGCTGATGACCTCTCATATGTGTCCTTCAGCTGTATAAACCAAACACTGAGGCAGAATGGCAGGTGGTTCACAAATGAACTTTAAAAAGTAACAGAAAACAAATATCCACTTCCGAAGTGGCAAACTAACAATTAAAGCTAATTAATTTATTGTATCACAGAGTACTTTCATTAAAAAAATATGTATAATATGTTTACTGACTTTTTAAAAGAGTTAACTTGTTTATTGAGGGTTATAGTATTTTAACTGGTTATATATACATAAAGATTTGTACTAATTGTTGTTTTTAATAAAAAAATTAGAATTGTAGGCATGCAAGAAAACTTTTTGTAAAGGTTGATTTCTTTGGTTGTTTTTAGGTTCAACTTTTATAAGAACAATAATTCTATTTTCTACTACTACTGTCTTTCGGCTTTTCCCGGTTAGGGGTCGCCACAGCGGAACTCCGGTCCTCTAATGATTGGCAGTTGATTTTTACATGCTGGCTTGCCGGGCCTAATGCACAACCTTCAACGAAGGAATGCCCATCCACGCATGTCGACACCAGAAGACGCTGTAACTGAGAATCGAATAGATATATTTTTTTCAACAAAAATTTAGGGGAGAACATAGTAGCATGTGTCATTGTTTGTTTTAATATGCACGTATATATTTTTTTGAATGAAGGAAAGTACTTTGTGATATTAATTAATTAACCTTAATTAGTCCGTTAGAGCTGCAACTATATAATGACTAGTCCTTAAGGGAAAGTTTGAATCTGATGAAGTCTAAGCTTAATCTCCAACTTTGGCTCCACAGTGGATTTGTGTACTCAACCAATTATTCTTTCTTCCTGGAGTTGGTTTGCTAGTTTGGAGGTGGATATTTATTTTTGTTACTTTTTTAAGCCCTTTAGATATATGCTGAAATATTTTATGATCCCCTCTTTCCACCAAATCAGGTTTCTATTTTTTGTCCTTTCTGTGCTTCCAAGAGTTATTCCCTAGTGCTTTTTTCTTGGCTTCATTTATTGTATATCCTGAAATCTTCCCATACTGTTGTAACTTCTTGAGCAGTCTGTCTAAATCTTCCTCTGGAATACTTTACATTGTATTCAGATGATGGTATTGTATTGCTATTTTCAACTGAAGAATTCCCACACAGGTACTCTCTCAAGTTCAACTGTTGTATCTTTTTTTTCTGCTAATTGTTTGATATTGATTGCAAAGAGCAGTGGGGAGAGGGGACAGCCCTGTCTTGTCCTCTTTTTATTAGCACCCCCCCCCATTTTAGTCCATATTTTATTGAATAGTTCTGTCCTTGCCTTTATCACTTTCTCTGTTCCCAACAGCCAAATATTTCTTCCATCTTCTCTACTACCTAATGTGACACCCCCTTTTTATTTTAAAAATTATCCTTTCTACTTTCTATTGCCATAATCTGTCAAATGCCGTCACATCCTTTGGTGTCTTCTCCTGCTTATGGTGCTGCAGGATTACTCTTTGCAGCCACACTCTCATCTTTCTGGTTTTGCATCTCCTTTTGAATATTTAATTTCCTCCTTTTCCACTTCCAACATTGCCTTTTCATGTTTCTACCTTCTTTCTTTGTTTCTTATCTTGGGTTCCCAGATGATTTTCCTCAATTTTTGTACAAATTTTGGAATTTATTGTGTCCTGCTTTGTAGCTGTTGATTCCCTTCTCTTTGTCAGGACATCACCAATCTTCCCTCTTAACCAAAAAGAGAGGTCTGTATTCCCCAACCGCGCAATAGGCAATTTCCAGTGCATTCTACTTGTATGCCTGTATTTCTCTGTCTAATCCTGTTTAATTGTGGTATGGTCAGATTTTGGGTATTGGGCCATCTCCAGCTAACTTTATCTTATGCCTCTCTTCTCCTTTCTTGATAACAATGATTTTGTCAATTCAAGACCTGTTCTTTACATTTCTTCCATGTCATTTTCCAGAAATCAATTGTGAATAGCATTATTAATATTCTTTTTTTCCAGTTTTACTTTTTCTTTTTTTTCCTGATTTTCTTCCATTAATGTATTCTAGTCTCCTGCTACAAATAATGTTCCTTTGTTATACTTGCATTACTTTAAGAACTATTTCTCAGATTAACCTTGATTTCACACTCAGCTAGATGCAAATTGCTTCAAGCATCACTTTGTGCCCTATATTAGTTCTTTTCCATATTGCCCAGCATTCATTACCCGTGTCATATTGTGCTTGTACGATGCGGTGTCTTACTAATATCAGAACCCCTGTCCTTCCCCATTCCCCATATACATTTTGCACTAGAACTTCCATTCCTTTCATAGTCATTTTCTTATGCTCACCTTCATTCTTGTGTTTCCTGTATCATCACTGTATTCTGTTATTTCATGCATGCTAATATTCTTTCCATTTTAACTGAGTTCAATACCCCGTTAACATTCCAGGAGCTAATTCTTGTATCTCCCATTTTAATCTGAAGAAACCCCTCCTGTCTTTATCTCCTCATTTTATCTACATAGTTTGAGGGCCAGACTATTTTAGCTTTGTTACTCTGCGTCTGCCTTTGTCTTCATGCTGTCTCTTTCCCCATATTTCTCAGTGTTTATCACGCCAACATTTCCCTCTTTTCTCCTTCTTTCCATTTCTTATGTAAAATGTCCCTACTGATTTCTGCAGTCTCTGCATTCCCTCCCGTATCCCCATACTCTTAACTATATTAAAAAAAATTGCATGGTGAGTTCATTAACCCCCCCCCCCCCTTTGTTGTGCATAGAGCATGCCTCAATTTCGCCCTTAAAACTGGTAGGTGCCATTGTTTAATTTAAGAAAGGCCAAGTCAGTCCCCTTTACTGCCCAGCTACTTTTTTTCTCTTAATCCAGTTCCTTTTACCTATCTCCTCACATTTTATTTCCCCTCTGCTTTTTTCTTTGTTTGTATTCTCTTGGATAAATCTAATTTGTAATCCATATGTGAACCTGTATCCCTGCTGTTTATCTTGGCCCTGCTTCACTATGTCTCTCTTCTCCCCTTTCACTGCTTTTGTTAGTGTCTCATTCTGTCTTGTCTCCTTACCTGTCTCCTGACCATTGGTCCTCCTCTTCCTCTTCCTTTGCACTTGTAATATCATCTGGCTTTCCACTGGATTTTTAATTTCAAAATTTAACTTGGTGCCTTCTCACCCTTACTTTCATTTTACTTCTTTCACTTGCTCAGAAAAACAATCTTTCCATTGTCTCCTTAAATAACGCTGCTTGCATTTACCAAATAGTCTGCTCCTTTGTTTGACCTGGGGGGGGGGATATTTGTCTTCCACAAACAGTTAGCGACCTTATATGTTACAGTCTAGCACTATAAAAATGCTTGCCTCTGCTTTTATTCCTAGCTCTAATATTAGAAATGCCCCTACACAGTGTTAAAAATGTAGGGGAATAGCTGGCAATAAAGGAAATTATTACTTGTTGTATCCTCTCTTTTTTTCTGTGTTTATAATATGCTTAAACATGGTTATTTTTGCCCTGTTTCAGATTGTGTTCTCGCTACTACCATCGAATCTGACCATTCTTTTAGTGCCCAATATTTATAAATACTAGAAATAATCCCTTGGGCACATTGCCAGACCCTTTTGGCCCACACTGCTTTGCCCGTTGCAACTCTTGAGTCTATGTATCAGGTGGTCTTGCCATAGTCCCGTGCTTCTTCCCAAGATCCTTCCTAGCATTGTCTGGATTACTGTAAGGTTTAGTGCCCTTGGGGAGCATCTGTCTTATGAAAGTTGAATACAACATCTTAAACCTAATGCCTGAGATCTTGCCAGTTTTCGTACTGGTATTAATGCTGAAAAGAGGGAGGCCTAAGATAAGGTTTATGGATGTGGTGAGAGAGGACATGCAGGTGGTTGGTGTGACAGAGCAAGATGCAGAGGACCGGAAGAAATGGAAACCGTTTATCTGCTGTGGCGACCCCTAATGGGAGCAGCCGAAAGAAGAAGATGATTAATGCTGCACACTTCCTTCATGCATCCGCGTAATAGTCCTGGTCCATGTATATGTTACTGTCCCTATGGAAGAGTCTCACCCATGACTTCCAAAGTGCTGAGAATACATTTTCATTACAGAAGTGAATGATTTGTGTCTGTCGACCATGTAAAGCTCTGCAATGTACCTATGCTATTCTGTGGGCTGTCTCTAGTACTGGTGGGGGAAGGATTCTAGAAGAATTTGCTCTTGGCTCCATGCCATACCAGAAGTCTCTCTGCCATACCCTTGTTGTGACAGAGGACATTATTTTGCCTGATGGATGACATGAAGCACATGTCTCTTACCTGTTATCATGCATAGCCAGCAACACTTCCAGATAGTGCCATTCTGCATCAGCGTATATGTCAATTGTATCTTGGACAGACGTCTCTCAGAGGCCACGTGTTAGCCCCCCCTTTTTTTTAATCATGGTATCCATCTTTTCATGATGGCACATTTGCGTGATGTCCATAACATTATAATTTATGTCTTTTTTTGCATTATACTAGTGTGTGCTATTTATGTTTTGACAGGTACTGTGGTATTGTCAAAACATCTACCAGAGATTGACATCCCACAGGCTAGTTGCTCCTACGTTAGTGGCCCTGGGATGTATACTCTTGCCCCATCACTTCTTCAGTCTGAGGTGTCCCAGTATAATTCATCCTCCATTTCCATACTTTTAGGTGTCAGAATGGCAGCCACAGGTGTTGTGAGCTGTGGACAGTGTGTGTGTGAGACTCGGCGCAGTTTGTGCTAGGGACTGTGTCTTCTTGCCATCAAAACATCATAAGCTCGTCAAAATGTACAAAATAATAAAAATAGTAAAAAATATAAAGTTTTTGGGATTACTATAAACGAACTTGTCAAACACTCTTCGTCTGTGAAAGTGATAAGTCTCTTCAAAACATTCTTCTTACAATGGAAGCTGTTGTCTGGGGAATTTATATTCACAGAATTTGTATTATACCCCATAAAATAGAACTAAGGTATGATCAGAATAATGGTTGGAGATGTAAGTAAAATCTGAAAGCTGACTGACAACACGTGTTTTATAATTGTAATCTGCTCAGAACATATTGGGAATTTGGATAAACTGAACTATTTCTAACAGATTGTGTTCAATAACAAATTTCAACTGACAAAGTTGTTGATTTTGTTTAATTCACCTATACCAAAATATGTTTCTAGACAAAAAAAAAAATAACTTTTATAGACTACTAGCTATTGCTCGCAAGATAATCACCATGAATTTGAAAAGTGACACTTCTAGATTCAAATAATTCAAGAATTTGACATGAATGGATTGGAAAGTGATTGTCAAGATGAGAACTGAAAGAATTACTTCTTACTACAACTGTTGGTTAAAAGTGGTGGAGTTATTGGAGAAAATAGACTGTAATACAATGCGATTTAGATTGCTACTTTGTGGACTTTTATTAGGCCATATGGTTGGACACCTTTGTAAATATTGTTTTTGGTTTGAAGTTTTTTCTATTTAAAAAAGATTCTGTTTCATGTAACATAATTATTTAGTTTGTGTTCTTATTTCAAGTTATGAAATGTTTGCATTTTTTTTTAAAAATCAGTAAAAATATCTTAGAAAAAAATAATATCATAAGCAACTGGGGTAGTTTTCCCTTCTGTGGGATTGGAAGGGCCATCACTCAGAGAATCTACATCTCTGAGTGGGTTAGTTTTATTTGCCATGCATCCATTCCCTGCAGCCTGGGCATCTTTGATACCAGCAACAGCAGGATATAAACATCACACCATGACTTTCAGTTAATCATGCAGTGTAAAATATATGGCTGAGTATTGTCTTCTCACTGAAGAAAATTAAAAAGACAAAAATTCAAAGCATTGCAGAGATGAGACTATTTGTAAATGGTCAGATTAATATTAGGATGACAACGGGAAACGAGCATATTCTAACATTACCAAAACATTTGGTTTAAAATGAAAATATCTGTCTTCTTTTCATGGTAGTAAATTGAACAAAAGCATCTGAAATGCATTATAAAATTAGTCCTAAAACCTGTTGTGTATTTCTGTGTGATCTTGACACCTATGGTCTGCAGCTGCAACAGCCTGTGCAGGAAGGTATGTCTGTCACCATACATTATAGCTGCATTTTAATGTGTAATAATATGCATGACCCTAGAGGGTTAGAGATGTATATGTGTGTGGGCTGACAGTGGTGTTGTGTGTTCATGCTTTCACATGTTCTACTGGTGGATGGTCCATCACAAAAGTGGCATAGTTTGACACACTGGGCATTATTTATAACACTGCAAGGGGAAGAGTCACCCGCATCCACCATCACAGAGTACCCTGTAAAGCGCCTAACCTTACAGCTCAAGACAGACCTCCTATACCTGAGTATTTCTTATAGGTTCCACCTGTGACTCCAGGCCACACAGCATCCAAATTGTGCTCTCCCTCTGAGGTGTACATACTCACTGTAGGAGAAAGATGTAAAGTGTGTGTGTGTGTCTCTGGAACAGTCCCCTGAAATGTCTCACTTAGCATTAACAAGTGCAAGTCAAGTACTGGCAGCTGCTAGCCACAGCATTGTGGAGATGGTGAACATGCTCCATGACTTGTAGGATAACCTGAACCAACTCTGCAGTGACATGGAGTATTGACACATTATGCTACCGAGCTCACTGGTGGCAAATATTAACTCCTCAGTTGCTTCCATCAGACACAGTGAAAATATCATCTGCTCTGTCTCTACAGCCCATGCAGTCTGTGGCCATGGGAGGGACTGGATGTAGTGTGGTCTGCCACATTTCCTCCCAAGTTAGTCTAAAGCTATTGTAGAGACAGTACCACTGTTGCTTTTGGACCTGCAATCTCCAGGTCTTGGGCAATAGCAGTTCATTGACTCAACACTTGATCCCTCACCAGGTGTCACATGAATGGTCCCATAGTTCTATCCCTTCCTGGCCCTCGATGGGCACACAGCCTGCCACACCTAGTTGTGCACAACAGCACTGATTACATCAGGATGCGTGTGCATACCACTATAGTTCTAGCCTTTCCTTGCCATAAATCACATTAGTCACTGACACCACATGCCAATGTACTGAACACCAGCAAAAGTTCAACCAGCCACTGGAGGATGAGATCTTTTACACTCTATAACCTCCCAGAGCATGTGTCGACCCTGCTTATCTTCCATGACCCTTTCCCTTGTTGTGGTGTTGAAATCCTCTGTCACTATGCCTCCCCACCTGTGCAAGCGATTATGCCTGTGCCCGGTTTACCTTCTATCCTCTGTGGATATGGTGACACCTGATGCACAGCATGTGCATTGCCTTGCATAACCACAGTGTGTTAAGGCATAATTTTATTCAATGTTGCTTGTGTCGTAACCATGGGCTACGACCTCTTTCTCATTGCTACAGTGTATTGTCTTTCCTCTGCCCTGGCTGTGGTACTGACGCTGCATATTTCTCCCTTGGCTCTCCACCCTGCCCAGCTGATATGGAAGGCCCTGCCATGAGCTTACCTGCTGATGTTTTCACACTGCAATGTTCTGCAGCATGGCACACACAACAAAGATCTGGCTGTAGATGTTTGGAATGTATTGTAGTGGTCCTCAAGAGGTATCTGCACATCAGAATTGTCTCTTCAGTTGTTCAGATATATGTCTCATCATGTTGTACTTTTACTTTTTTGCACTGGTTGTTGCATATCAGGGTCATCAACCAGCACTGGAGCACGTACAACGTGTTACAGATTACCTGTTTCCCTGCTTGCCTGTGTGTACAGCCTTATCTAGCATATGTGTGTATACCTACAAACCAGGTGACCCTGTGGGAAGCCCCTCATGAGAACCTTTGTTGTAGGTCAGATGTGTGACGTGTGAATCAAGTGCATTATCTTGGTGACACATGTATGCATAAATAATAAGCTGACCATTACAGATCATCTTGGTAGTTTAGGGAGTGAAGCACTTTCTGTTACTGTATGGCAGTCCCTTTGGATGAGATTTGGAGAGTCTGTTAACGATGCCTGAGTGAGGTATTGTATCAAATGATTGGTCGGGTCAAGGTATGTAGCATGCACTGTTTTCCCTTCATCCATTGTTTTTGTGATCCTTTTGAAGAAATCAGCCAGGTTACGCAGGCCCCGATTTTTAACAAAGCCAAACTGGGATGGGTCCAGTTTATGCAGGTTGCAAAGCCCTTATTGATCGTTTCCATGAAAATTCTTTCCATGGCTTTGCATATTAGACTTGTCAGACTGATGGGTCTTTAAATTCCTGGGGGTAGGTTGATGATCCGCCCTCGTGAAGAGGAATGACTGTTGTGGCCTTGCATTCACTTGGTATGTAACTGTTTTGAAGCTGTGGTTAGAGTGCCTCAAGTGGTCCAAAGAAATCGTGTTTTAAACTTTTCAGGAGGCAACCAGGGATATTGTTACGGCCCATTAGAAGGGATTTCATAGGGAGTAGCTGGGGGGAGTGGGGATGAATTTAGAGCTGACTTTCTTTGGGAAGGTTTCTTTTTAGCCCGTCACCAGAAGATGATCTAAAAACTGCGTATGGTGAGCAGTTTGTATAAGAAATGTAGCGTGTGTGTTCTTGACAGCCTTGTCTGTAAGCAAGATTTTTGCCTCCAAGGAAATTGCATATTTACATCTCTCACATTTGCATGATCCATTTCACTAATTCACATGGGGTTCCTTATTTCCATATTGTTATGTATTCATCAGGACGTGCGGCCATACAAGCTGACCCTTCCAATCTCTGTTTATGGCTGCTTTTCATGCTAACTTGTACAGATCAATATGCTATCAATGAATCCCGGCCACAGTCTAGAAAATGGTCCATAGTTAAGGGGTAAGATTTACTGGCTTTATGAAGTTTTACATGTAGTAATTGCAGATCTTACTGTGAATTGCTCTGGCAGCAGGATTCATTCACAGGACTTGTTCACATGGCATTAACTTTATTTTTTTAAATGCTTATTATCTGAGTGTTGTGCATTAAAATAAACAACATGGTAGCTGAAATAAACATTTGCTCTTAAGATATTTATTATTTTTATTTTATTTTACATTTGCTGACCGGGATTGTCCAACTGAGCTGAAGAGCCCTTTTTCAGCAGAGGCCCAGGGAGAAAAGTTCCAACATATGCAATTTTCATTATAAATTGGCATTAAACAGCAATGTTACAGAATTATTACAAGGCATTAAGTAGCAATGCAATGTTATACAATGTCAATAATCGGGAGTATAGCATAACTATTTCAAGTTGTATAAAAATAAATATGTCATTAAGATGAGTATAGTTTTTGAGGTAAGTGGTTAAAAAACCCCAGTTTTATGATGTAGTTGCATGAAGGCAAGACAATTACAATAGAATGTTTGTTTTTCTGAGGCAATTTGCTTAATAGATTTTAGAAGACAGAAAGAGTAGTCAAGGAAGATTAGAGAGAGCTAGTGAGAAGAGTGAATTAAGGGCAGAAAGTAGATTATGGTAGAGAAGTACGGGATGTTAAGGAGGGAGAGTGCAGTGACAGGACCAGTGACTTTTTTTTAAAGTGCTCTTTGGTAAAAGTAAGTAATGTCTTTCGGCTTTTCCCGGTTAGGGGTCGCCACCGCAGAACACCTATCCGCTAATGATTGTCAGTGGATTTTTACGGTGTCTAGTTGCCAGCCTGACGCCCACCCTTCAAAGAAGGCACACCCATTCACGCACGCACCTACCTGCATGTCTTTATACGTCACTCAACCACAGGGAGGACATGCAAACTCCACACACAAGGCGCTGCAGCCGAGAATCGAACAGGAGAACCTCTTGCTGTGAGGCGACAGTGCTAACTGCTGCACCACTGTAGCCTTCAAAAGCGGTGGCTGTCTTAAATTGTTTAGGATGTGTAAGGGTCATGATTTCTAGTGGGAGCCTATTCCAGGCAATAGTGGGGTGATAGCTGTACATGTTGCATCCAGATTTAGACTTGGGTTTGTAGATTTGTAGTAGGTCTTAGTTGGAGCTTCAGAGAGGTCTGAAGGGAGACTAATGGGGGATGAGAGGGGATAGTGCTGGGCAGTAGGAAGGCTGGTATAGGATAGAATGGATGATCTGGATCTGAGAGAGAAGAAGCTGGTGGGGTAATTCAAGCCAGTTTAGCTGTTTTAGAGAGAGACAGTGATAGGATTTGTAGGTTTGTTGGGCAGCAAATCTAGCTACCTTGTTGTAGGTAGATTCGAGTTTGGTCAGGAGTGCTGAGTTAAGATTTGTAATAATTTGAGAATTGTACATTAGACTGGGTAGAAGGTAGGTAAGAGAGAGAGTAATCCTGGCTTCAGAGGTAAGGAATGTCTTGTTATGGTAAAGGAGCCCTAGTTTTGAATGTGTCTTTTTGATACAGTTATATACAATTTATATATATATATATACATACACACACAAATATAGTTACATTGCAAGCGTCATCTAAAATTGTTTATATTAGCTCATGACAAAGTTGTAAAATTTCACTGTAAGTAAGATGAACTCTTCAGTGGGATTTCAAATAGAAACCTGTGTGTCACCTACACACATCTGGGAAGGCAGTGAATTCCACAGAACTGGTACAACTATCAACAGCCATGGGCTGTGGGATGGGTGTATTGTTATATTTTTGGATCAATAAGTGCTGTTCAGGGTTCTGGGTGTAGAGTCTTGTAGTGTGCAGAAGAGGAGAGATCCCTGTTTAACAGACCAAAAAAAGATCATTCATTTAATCTAGGCGACATGGTAAAAGTGTTTGCAAAACAAGTAGCTGTGTTAGAAGATGGACTTGTTACATAATCTCAGGAGATATTTCACAGGTGGCAATAAGAAAACCTAACAAATGCTATGCCATGGTGTTTTGCATTTTGTCTAAAAGCAATTCCAAATTTTGCCCCTTAACACAAACCTCATTTGAGTCTCTCCAGAAGAATCCAGGGAAAACTGTAAGGAGCCTTAGTGAATGGGTTGTTAAATGCACAAGCATCATTTTTGTCTTTATTTAATTTTGAGTTGACTATGTTTCGTCCATTCATGTAATAAAAGAAAACAAAATTCCATGATGGCAAAGTCGGATAATCATATTTGTGTAATGGAATGTTAAAGCTGAATATCATCTGCATGACAATTGCATATAAGAGCACTACCTTGAATAGCCTGTCTTAATGGTAGAATACTCCCAGTCGGTAGGAAAGGAGATGGAACAGAGAGGCCTGATTCATCCTGCAAGTCAGTGGATGCCTACTGGAAGGATTTATATGAAAAATATTACCCAAAGTACACCACAAGTGGTAAGAGCCAAACTAGTGGAAAAACTGTGGATCTAAGACCACAGTGGATGTGAAGATTAGTCTATGATCTCTGATGTCAGATGTAGGGAGATCAAGGAGGACCAACATGGAGTTTAATCTTTGATCCTTCATGTTTAATTAATTCCCTGCAGTGCATCTCTGAAAGTTTGTGGTATAATTTCCAGTGAGCCTTTTCACAAAATCAAGTTATATCCCTGCAGTTCAAACAAAAGTTTGTATCTCAAAAAAAAAGTACTGTACTTCTATTAAAGAAGTGCAAAAAACAAACTTTTCACACACACAAATATTCACACTGGTAGCATTGATCAGATTCTAGGTCTTAAAGTATTAATTTTTATTTGTTTGTTTGTGTCCTTCGGCTTTTCCCGGTTAGGGGTTGCCACAGCGGAACTCCGGTCCTCTAATGATTGGTAGTTGATTTTTACCTGCCGAGTTACCAGCCCTGACGCACAACCTTCAACGAAGGTACGTCCATTCACGCATGTCTCCTCGCAGAAGACACTCTAGCTGAGAATCTAACCGGACAGTGTCTTACTGTGAGGCGACAACGCTACCGCAGCACCACAGTTTTGTAAACAACTTACACAGTACCTCAGAATCACTCAAGCTTTATGTACTGATAGTATTTTGTTCATCCAGATGTGAACAGTCAAATGAAACTAAGCAGTTCTGTTTGTGGTGGTTGGTGGTTGTTGAAATAATTATAATTGGAGAAAAATGAGTCATTCCAATGAAAATAGTATGTTAATAGAATTTAATATCTCTTTAACTGCACTAGACAGAAGTGTCACTGGAGCTGTGTTGCCCAGCATGTTAGCTTTTGAGGTGAGGTCCTTCATTTGCCTGTACATGATTTTACAGTTGTTAATGTAAATACCAATGGACAGTATCAGATGCTTAAAGGTGTCACCAGCCTGAGCCTAGGGAAATGTCATTTGTAGTGCTTAACATAGTAGTTTCATTGCTGAGTCTAGATCTAAAACCAGATTGAGATGGGTGTACCTGCTCAAGTGATGTGAGATATGAAAGCAACTGTACATAGACCAGCATCACACAAACCCTATTAATACAAGATAAGTTTGCGATAGAAGGGAGGTTTCCCAGGTGAGCCCAGCTAATTTCTATTCTGTCACCCTTCTCAGACTGCATCTTGCATCAGTTGAAACTGGTCAGTTTCAATATTATCTTCCAGCTTTAGTAATTGCTCACTGAAAAATTTAGGTACTTATCCAGGCATTCAGTTTAGTATTTTTACAGTAGTATACAACCTTTTTTCTACATGTAAGATATTTTACCACCCTAGCTTCTCATTCTGCATTGTGTGACTGGATAATCACATTTTGGTAGTAAGCAAGCACATAGAATATTGTTTGACTTGCTGTCAGCTCCATGTTATAGAGTGATTTGAAGACCTGCCAGTGACCCAGCTGACTAGGGTTTGATCAGCATCCACGGCACAGGAGGAGGTGATTGCCCCTTTTCTCTTCCTTCTCACCAAATGTCTGCCTACCTTTTTTAGTGAGGAAAGAGAGGGGGCAGGTGCTGGGTAAGTGTGTAGCTGCCATCCACACAGTGTTAGAAGAGTAGACTGTAGGGTGCACAACAGGCAGTAGAGGGGTGGAACTACAAATGAGGTGATACACGCCTGCTGAGAGGGTCATAGAGGAGTACCCAGGTATGCAGTGAACTGGTTGTAGATGGCATCACCCATACTAAACTGGAGGAAATAGCAAACCTGCTAGTGGGCAGATTTGCAGTAAACTTCTCCCCCTGTCACGACCATTTATCCCCCAAAGTATACCTGCCACCATTTCTCACCCTATTATATCAATAGAGCAGGTCATCTCTGCGGACTCCAAAGCCAAAACACAACATCAGTGGGACCAGACAACATCTCGGGTTGCCTTATAAAACAACTTAAATATGACCTAGCAGATCCACTTGGATCCCTAATTAAACACAGCCTGTGAACTGTTCCACCAGAATGGAGGACAACAACAGTAATACCTCTGCACAAAGGGGGGGGGGACCATCAACCAACCCTGATTATTATAAACCCATAAGCTTGACTAGCCTTGCAAGGCCATGGAAAGAATAATTATAGCCCTTATCAACAAGGACATAGGTAATCTCCAGACTCTGGACCCAACCCAATTCAGATTTGTAAAGGATAGATCTTGCCTGTTAAAACTGGTTGACTTCTTCAAGAAAGTCACCAAGGCCATGGACGAGGTAAAGATAATGCATACTGCCTACCTTGACCTAGCCAAGGCATTTGACACAATCCCCCACTCGGGTATTATTGAGAAACTTTCCCAATTGGGTATTAACCCCTACATTACCAAATGGCTAGCCAATTGGCTTGCCAACAGGACACATACTGTCAAAGTGGGTGACTTCACCTCTAGCAAAACACAAGTCATCAGTGTTGTATCACAGGGTTTTATTCTGGGCCCTTTATTGTTTGGAATTTCTCAGAAGTCCAGGCAAATGTGTATGGCCTGTGGTTGACCAAGTTCAATGATGATTGCAAATTGGGAGCAATCATTAAGTCCCCCAGCAATGCTAATTTATTGAAGAAAGGGTTAATGCAGACAGATTGGTGCCAAAGCCACTGATTGAAGCTGAATGTAAAAGCATTATTCCCTTTGGAAAAGTTAACATCCCTGTTAATTACAATGTAGACAGCACCCCCTAAGTATAGACCCAGTCACATGGGATCTAGGTACTCAGGTTGGTAGCAATCTGAACTTCGGTCACCATGTATCCACAGCGGTAAGGAAATCCTTCTATGTGGCACATATAAGATATCACATATACATCTAAGGATGTTATAATCCCATTGTATCAACCCTCATCAGACCAATAATTGAATACAATGCTCCCTTTAGCATGTATCTGAACAGACAAGTGCAACAGCTGGAGAGACCACACAGGTTTCTCACCAAGAAAATACAGGGTACTCGAAGCAGGTCCTACAGGGGAAGACTGAAAGCCCTATCACTGTATTCTGTCTCCTACAGGTTGTTGAGGGTGACCCGGGCCTTGCTTACAGGGTAGTTGCTGACCTGGCCTTGATAGAAATGCTACACAAGTAAATCAGTCTGCACGAGGGTCACTCGCTCCATTGATCTTAACCTAGTCTCTGACATGAACAGATCATGCTGGAGATTTCCCAGAGACTACCCCCCTCTCTTGAGCAAGCTTCCCATTCACATGAAGCAGAGCCCCTCCCTGACATTCTTCAAAAGCAACTTAGATCAGTGGATGGGTGACTGTAAATTCACTCCTGGGGTGGCTCTCATGTCCCTCATGGACAGAGACAGTCAATGTTAATTACCATAGACTCATACCTCTGCAAACTTTGCTTACCTATTTATGTGGAATTGTTAACTTGGGATAAATATGGCTAGGCTTGTAAGGGATCTTGGGCCATTAGCCTAGTAACCTACTATGAACCTATAGCCTTGCAATGCCCATCCCACACTGCTAAGAATGTGGGAAATTCGTTGGATATGTCACCGTGGAGGTGGGAATTTTTGTCTCTCTAGGTCCAGATGCTAAAAAAAGCAAGCCTGAAACCAGTATGAGGGAGCTGGGGCGTTATGCTGCTTATCCACAATAACAGTCTCTTTCCAGACATCTGACCATTGGCTCTACTGGCTAGAAATGAATGGGCCAGTGGGATATCTGAGGCATGAGAGCTGAAGGGAAAGCAACAGGAAAAAAATGGTTTAACAAAATTTTGTCAGACATTGTTCCAAAGCAGTTCTGCCAGCTTTTCTTCAATGTTATCATTTTAATGCAGTCATGTGATGTTGGCACAGTAGTTTCTTTCTAGAATAGTTATTTTCTCTGGCCTTCTTATGGTAGGTCCAAATATAAGATAATCATTTCCATAGTGGAAGTGCTGGTTGTGCTTTTCCTGGCATCATTTAGTCAAACTTTGCAGTTTTTTTTTTAATCACTATAACATTTGTTCACTGCATTCTGCTGGAAAACAATACGTGCAGCTTAATTATGACCTGCTGGCTGCTAATTTCTAACTCCTAGTTTCCACAACACCCCAGTCTACAGTGGTGTCTTTTTTTTTTTTTTTTTTTATTCCTTGAGTATGTGTGCTGCTTTGCTGAATCCTTAATTGATAGCCATTGGCACTGATTTAGATCTAGGACTCCGACTGTGCATCACTGTGGTCTCTCATAGGCAGTAGTTACTCCAAGCACAAACTTTTAGGCTCCAGCATTTGTCCCATGTTTTATTTCTCCCTGGATTTGGTGCTACAAGCAACACACTAGGAATTATCCCTTGCCACTTAGGTTTGTCGGTACTAGGCTAACTGCCTTTGAAGGCCTTTTTAATCCTGGCCAGTTTGCCTGTGAAGGTGAGACTCATACCCAGTACCTTGTGTCCATTAGGTAAGTAACTTGACCATTACTCCAGCCCAACCCCACCAAGTATTGAGAATCAAATTCTGTACCCTTAGCCTGTAAGGTAACACCTTAAACCATTAAGCCAACCCCAACACAGATACAGAACCTGACATTAAATCTAGATTTAAGATATTGGACATTGGATCCAAGGTCACCCTTGTACTTGGGTATCTTTCATTATTACCAGCATTGGCTAGGGATATACAAGCACTGCCCCAGTTGATATCTGACTTTGAAGCTCTGCCTTTTCTATTGCCTCACAGACTGTGCCCATTCTTCAGCTATCTTCTAACTTGGAGTAGTCAGCAACACTACTTATGTAGCCATCTTACTCTTAGTTTTTTCCCCTCTGTTCTCCTCGTATCTATCCAATAGCAAGTTTTCCTTAGAAGCTCCTGTTCTGGATGTTATTTGTGTAGACTTTGACTCAGAAGATTCAAACAGATCTTTGCCTAAAACCCCATTCATGTTAAGTTGTCTATCTTGCCTTCATTCTTGCTGGATGGCTCTAAAAGCCGAGAGTTGGTTCATCCCACAATGCTAGGCATGAGTTACCTCAGATCCTTGGTGACTTATTGTAGAGTAATTTTTAGTCTACTTAAACCCCTTTAGTTTAATTCTTAACAGTTATTTCCCTTAGCTTAGTGGATTTTGTCCCTTTTTCTTCTATTATCCCTTTTTCCACAAAGAACTTATAAGTTCTTCCCTCGGCCTTCGGCCTTTCCATCCCCTAGTGGTGTGTGTGTGATTTTCTCAGGATTTTTAAACTTTGATAGTGAGTTTTAATTTTGAGTTAAATTTGTATAGGGTGTAATCAGTGTGTTTGACTGTGTGTGTGGTTACACTTTCTTCAATAATGTCTAAAGACTCAAAGGTCCCAGGCTTCAAGGAGTGTGACTTGTGCTGTCAGAAAATGTCTCTGACAGCCCGTCACACTTGCAGGACTCTTGTGCTGTATGCCATGGCTTCAGCCCCAGAGTCCTGCAGGAAAGAAAAAATAAACTTATTTTGAGAGGTTTACTTAAGCCTGAGGGTTCCCTTACTGTTCCTTGGAAAACCCTCCAAGGCTTCTAGGTCCTCGGCTCCAGCTTCTGAGCCGGGCATAAGGCTTTCCTACGCCTACACATCGCCCTCGCTGGAGCCGATGAGTCTCAGACTGCAGTTTCTAGGTATTGAAATTCCTGTGTCGGTTCCGACTAGACCTTCGGACATCTAGAAAGAGGTCCAGGTCACCGCCCCTTTGGTTCGCTTCATCGGCTCCAGCATCTCCGAGCCATAGATCTCACCTCTAGGTCATCGAGGCTGGACCATGACCTCCAGAGGAACACTTAAGTCCGTGTGAGCTCACTCTTAAAGTCGGAGGCACTGGCCCAAATGCTTCAGAGCCCGACTCATCAGTCGATGCCTGACCCTGTCCTCATTATGTATTTCTTCCTTAGAAGAATCTTGAGTGGCATTGGATCCTGAGCCATCACTGTCGTGCCGAGGGAGGTTTTAGCGGGACCTCTGGCTCTGCCTGACAGGGGTGTGTTGGAACCTGGTTCAACTCCACAGTCTACCTCAGGTCAAGTCGACTCACTCCCTCATCCCAGACCGCAGAGAGCCAGCTCCTCAGGAATCCCCTGTGGGGATCTCATCCTCTTCAGAGGCCTCTCTGAATTGGCAGAAGAGCCCCTCGAAGAGAAAGTGTAAGAGGAAACACATAGACTCACCTGAGTCCCCTCCCTGACACAGATTTAGAGGATTCCGAGGGTTCCCCTTCTGAAGATGTCTCATTTGCAGACATTCTAGAAATCCTCAAGCAGAGGGAAATTGGCCAGCCCTCAACCCTTCGGAGGATGAATCTGTGTACCTTGAGGCTTCCACCTCCTGGGTGTCTTCCCCTTGACCCCTCATGCAGGTGGTAGCAAAAAGGCATGGACGGCTCCTGACTCAGTGGACCCCACTCCCAGGAGACCCTCAAAATTTATCACGCACCAGCGGATAAACAATTTCTGACCAAGGAGTTTCTGTGGATGCTATGGTGGTTGCTGCTGCCACTAAGAAGGAACTAGCTGATCCTTCAGTGCCTGTCCATCCACCTAACAAGGAATCTAGGTCTATGGACAGTGTTCTCATCAGCTTCTTTGCAATGCGTCGCTGAACTACCTATGCCATTTTACTGCCTTCAAAAAGACTTGATTAAAGCGAGTGACATGTTGAAGGATCCTACAGCTTTTCAGGACAAGATGAACACTCAGCTGGCTACCCTGAACTCCATAGCTAACTCCTCCATGCAGGCATGCCTGGATGCGGCTATGCAACTTTTAAAACATCTTTCACTAATTCCCGTTTGATGGATCATCTCTTTTGGTCCTCAAGTGAAAGAAACCTTGACTGACGGATGGCAAGACTCTTTCTGCCATCGAGTCCGCTTTTTCTACTCCTTCTAGGCCTTACCCCAAAGGCCAGAAAAGTGGGAAAATGTGGTTCAAGCAATCTCAAGGGACTTCGCCAGAGGCAGAGAACAACAATGTAGAGGCAGAGGGTCCGAGAACCAGGGCAAAACTTTCTCCGATAAGCCCTTTCAGCATCCCTGAGGTTGCCGACTCACCACCTCGGAGGCAGGGGGAAGATTGTCACTGTACCCAGAAGCCTGGCTATCCCTAACTCGAGACAAGTGGGTACAGTCCATCATTGGCTATTCCATTCCTTTAGTTTGCATTCCAAACCGATCAAAAATCCCTTCCAGATGTTCCACCATCTTGCAGCTTTGGAAATTTCAAAGCTGCTTGCAAACAATTCAGCCAGTTCCAGCAGACCAGCAAGGATCCGAATCTACTCCAGGTTCTTTTAGTTCCAAAAACAGAGGACTGGAGACCAATTTTGGATCTCAGTATCTTGAACAAGTCAGTCAAGAAAACACGGTTTCGATGGTCACGCTACAGTCCATCCTTCCCTATTGGGAAGAAAAACTGGATGTGCATCATATAAACAGAAGATTTCTCCGCTTCAGGCTGGGAACCGGTCATTTTCAATTCAGAGCCCTGCCCTTTGGACTCACCACTGCCCCGGTGTTTACCAAATGCATGGCAGTGGTAGCCTCTCACCTGAGGCGTCAGGGATTCCCAGTGTTTCATATTTTGACGACTGGCTCCTCACAGCTCCCACCAAGCATCTTCTATTTGTCAAAACTTAGGCATTTCAATAAATTCACAGTCAACATGTCTGCGAGGTTAACAGATCAAAGAATAACAGACATACACAAACTGGTCTCGGCCCTCTTCAGCAGCAACAGAGTCAAAGCCAGGTTAGCTCATTAGCCAGATTCCACATGAGAATCCTTCAATGGATGCTCTTCACACAATGGTCATACCAGCAACTTCAAACATGCAGGAATCATCTTCTGTGGTGGATGTCTTCCCCCCTGATCGGGGGGGGGCATTATCAGGGCAGAACTATTCAGGGCAACAATATGTCTGTAGTGTGGTATATCAACAAACAAGGCGGAACCAGGTCAGAAGCACTCAGACTGTGGCAATGGACACAAGTGATTCTTTCAGCTGTTTCTGGGAGCATAACACATCCCGGGAAGTCCAATCAAATCGCGGACAAGTTGAGCAGAGCTGGTCTCTGAAAGACTCTGTTGTGAGATACATCATTTTTGGAGGAGACTACCTTGGCATCTGGACCTAGTTCCAGATCTTTTGATCCATCAGTCGTCTTCCACTGATTTAAAGATTTGAGTGAGAGTAAGGATTCGCCCTATATGGCTCAAAAAGGAGGGACATAGATCCTTCACCACTGCCCTCCCAAATGGTCCTCCTTGACTTAGCTGAACTCTTCCATGCAGGTTCATCTCCTTCTACTCTTAAAGTTCAATTTCCTCCTCCTTGGGACTTAAATTTAGTTCTTAGTTCTTTGATTCTTCCCTGCAGCCTCCTTTCTTAAAAAATTGCTATCATGAGTCTCTCTTTCTGGTAGCTATTCTCATATCATCTCTTTCTGGTCTTTATTGCTATTACGCCTAAGATAGTAACCTAAATCAAAGCATTGACCTCCCCTGTATTTTTCTTGTCTAACCTAAATCAAGCATTGACTCCTCCTGTTTTTTTCCAGAATATTCTAACAGGTCTGAACAAAAATTGCATTGGCTAGATGTTCGTCAATTAAGGTACTATTTGGATAGGAACCAAACAGTTCAGAAAAATCTGACCAGTTGTTTCTCTCTTATGCAGAAGGGCAAAAGGGACTTTCAAAATTAGACACCAAAAGCTGCCTAACAAACCTAAAGCCCATTCCACCAGAGCTTTGGCTACTTCTATAGCCTTCAAGACAGACTGCCTATTGACACCATTTTCACACTTTCATTTCTCATTATAAGTTGGATTTAGCTTCTAGGCATAGAGCTAACTTTGGTTCCACTGTTCTCAAGAGTCTGTACCATAACGTCACCATAGTGTTAGTGGTCTTCTCCGCCGCCTATGCGCCCCACCCTCCTTCCCCTGGCCTGGACAGACCTAGAGGAGTTTGATTGTGACCTCTCTTCTACCACCTCTTTACTTTAGGTATATGCTCTGCTGTGCATATTTTCCTAGATCAGGGTAGGTCACCCTTTCTCTTCACCTTATTTTTAGAGTGGACTTTTGTTTTCTAGTTATTCTCTGCTAATATAAGCTGGGCCTAGCTTACAAAAACCCATCCAGCAAGAAGAAGTAGAAGAAGACAACTAACATGGGGAACATAATTTCTATTTTTCCCAAATAAGTAGAAGCTGCAGAGTAGAATAACCAGAATCTTCTGTCTCAGAATCAGGGGAAGGGTGGACATATCCCCCATTCTTCTCCCACACAAGTAGAAGATGCTGAGTAGAATAACCAGAATCTTCTGCTTCAGAATCGGGGGGACGATGGACATATCCTTCCAGCTCATCCTCACCTGGATAAAGATGGAGAACAGGACCAAAGTTCCCTTTCTTACCCTAATAATATATGTGACACACACACACACACACACACACACACACACACACTTACACACACACACACACACACACACACACACACACACACACACACACACACACACACACACACACACACTTACTTCATATCGTCGAAAT